>NC_069130.1:25015117-25319504 GCF_026914265.1 Mya arenaria
TAGATACGGGTATTTACGCAATATCGATAGCTTCATAGATACGGGTATTTACGCAATATCGATAGCTTCATAGATACGGGTATTTACGCAATATCGATAGCTTCATAGATAGTGGTATTTACGCAATATCGATAGCTTCATAGATACGGGTATTTACGCAATATCGATAGCTTCATAGATACGGGTATTTACGCAATATCGATAGCTTCATAGATACGGGTATTTACGCAATATCGATAGCTTCATAGATACGGGTATTTACGCAATATCGATAGCTTCATAGATACGGGTATTTACGCAATATCGATAGCTTCATAGATACGGGTATTTACGCAATATCAATAGCTTCATAGATACGGGTATTTACGCAATATCAATAGCTTCATAGATAGTGGTATTTACGCAATATCGATAGTCACCCGAACATTTTACGCACAACATTTACAATGAGCACTGAGTTCGCCTCTAAAGCACTGTGAATGGTTACCCCGCCCCCAAATAGTTTTTAGCTCTATTGGCCAAAGGCCAGAAGAGCTTATGCGATGGTAATGTGTACGTAGTATGTGCATCCGTGCGGTCGTGCGTTCGTGCGTCTGTAAACAATTGGTTGTGAACACAATACAGTCTTCAGTTTTGATTGTATCTCGATGAAACTTGTACAGTATCTAGATATCCATTAGAGCTCGGTTCCTTTCGAAAATCAGCCAGATCCGCCCATAAATGCCTAGATTATGGGCCATGAAAGTTTTAAAGAAATGCTTTCTATTTTTAGCCAGGTCTGCATGAGCGAATTCTATTTTTAGCCAAGTTTACATGTACATGTAAATTCAAGTCTAGAGTTAAGGGAGACAATTTGCAAGTCTAGGATTTTGAGAGACAATTTGCTTTTTGCTTCTGCAGTTGATTTTGTGAATTACTCTGCCTTGTTCTTGTTGAAAGCCCAAAGGCCATTTTTTAGCTTTAAGTTCTGTAGTTTGCGCATTCATCTTAACAAAATTGGTTGTGAATGTTTAAGTTATGCACCTGGTGTCATTACTGGCCACACCCAGGGTTCACAGGTTTGGTAAACATAAATCTGGAAAGGTTTGAAAATCTTTTTGTGTGTTCGTGCAACCATCTCAGCACAATTGATTGTGAATGTTTGTTCAAATTGATCAATGTTGTCCTAGGATGCCCTTGACTTTGACCTTTTGACCAACTTTTTTTAACTTTTAAAACTACGGAAATTTTTACTATGAGTACAGTTTTGAAAGCATTTTTTGTCAGATGACTTTTACTTGGCACATATTAAAATAGTTCATGCAACTAATCTGCTTACAATACTTTATGGGCTCAGATGTTGAATGTGCTACGTTTTCAGGTAACCCAAACACAAAACATAAACTATATGTCTGTTGCCTTTTACCCATACATACATGCTGTAGATTGATATGACCACAAAAGCCATGCCAGTAGAGCATAGGCCCTTTTGGGCCTCTTGTTTTGTATTACATTGGCAATGAACCCGGGGTTGCATTCTAGAGCACTTGTTAGGATAGTCACCTGAACATTAACACGCACAACATTTACAATAAGCTCTGAGTTCGTCTCTAAAATACTCTGTAGATGGTTACCCCGCCCCAAAATAGTTTTGCTGAATTATATTGGCCATGAACCCGGGGTTGCATTCTAGAGCTCTGAGGATAGTCACCTGAACGTTTTACGTACATCATTTAAATGAGCACTAACTTCGCCTCTAAAGCACTGGATGGTAACCCCGCCCCAAAATAGTTTTTCTGTATTACATTGGTAATGAACCCGGGGCTGCATTCTAAAGCACTGAGTAAAGTCAGCTGAACATTTTACGCACACGCAACGTTTTCTTTGTTTTACATTCATAATGCCCACAGTGTTGCATTCTTAAACACTTGGGAGTCACCTGAACATGTTACGCACACGCAACGTTTTCTTTGTTTTACATTCATCATGCCCACAGTGTTGCATTCTTAAACACTTGGGATAGTCACCTGAACATTTTACGCACACGCAACGTTTTCTTTGTTTTACATTCATAATGCCCACAGTGTTGCATTCTTAAACACTTGGGATAGTCACCTGAACATGTTACGCACACGCAACGTTTTCTTTGTTTTACATTCATAATGCCCACAGTGTTGCATTCTTAAACACTTGGGATAGTCACCTGAACATTTTACGCACACGCAATGTTTTCTTTGTTTTACATTCATAATGTCCACAGTGTTGCATTCTTAAACACTTGGGAGTCACCTGAACAGTTTACGCACACGCAACGTTTTCTTTGTTTTACATTCATAATGCCCACAGTGTTGCATTCTTAAACACTTGGGATAGTCACCTGAACATTTTACGCACACGCAACGTTTTCTTTGTTTTACATTCATAATGCCCACAGTGTTGCATTCTTAAACACTTGGGATAGTCACCTGAACATTTTACCCACACAAAAGACAAAGAACAAAGATTGACATCTAAAACACTGCGGATTGTCACCCCAACTCGACTCTTTTTCTGTATTACGTTGGTAACGCACCGAGATTTGCTTAAAGCACTGAGGATAGGTACTTCCACGTTTACCCACAATATTGCATCAAGGGTTGAAATCTAAAAATGTGGTTAGTCGTCTGAACAAAGTATGCACGCCGAACTTGACGGTACTATTTCCTGGTCATTTGAGGCATTCACGAATTTCAATGAGAAAAGCGTCGAACCATTCGTTCGTTGGAAACGATAACTTGTACAATTTTGTATTCACAAGGAAGTTTATAAGAATGTTGGAGCTTTTCTACAATTATTATAAAAAATGACACATTTTGCCAAACGTTACGGCACTATGTCCTGGCCATAATGCAGCATGCACGGACTCCAGTTAAAATTGCGACTGACCATATAAAACAATATTATGTACAATATTTAGGAGAAAAATTGTTTTATTCACAAGTATGTACGCATGTAGAATTATGTGCCTCTTTTTTATTGTCATGATGGACCAATAGTTCGTTGGGACCTTTAATTCGAACATTTTTCTAGTTATAAGGATGAATACATGTAAAGTGTTGTACCTTTTAATAGTCACCCGGAACACGAGTCTTTTTGCGAAATGTTGCGGCCTATTTTCTGGTTTGGCACGATAAATTGTACCTTTATGTATTCAGAATGATGTATAAATGTAGAAAAATGTATCTTTTGTTTGTCATGAGAAACACGGAACTTTTTGTCAATCATACCGGAACTATTCCCTGGTCATATTGCGGCATGCACGAATTTTAATAAAAATGCAGCGAACCAAGAGTTTATGGAAATTGATAATTTGTACAATTTTATAATTATAAGAATGCAGAAAATAAATATAAAAACCCAAAACAGTTCTATTTATACCGCACTTTAGAGACAAACACCTTTATATCTCAAAATTCTTACACCGTCTTAACATTAGCTTTCAATGACATAAAATTGTGCGCAACATTAAATGAATTATTCTAATAATATAAGAAAATATCCATCATTTCGTGACACTTCTTTTAAAACACACACTTCTGTTTCTGTTGCAGGAAAAAATCACTAGGAGGGTTATTTGACTTATGTTATATGCTATTAGTTAAGCCATTACCGAGTTTCTGATTAATAGGACGTTTTGAACAACATCTCAAGTTAGAAAATTTGCCAGACAAAAATAGATTTGTGGCACAAACGTGAGAAACAGATACATTCTAATATAAGTTTGTCGTTTTCAACAGATACATTCTAGTGTAAGTTTGTTGTTTTCAACAGATACATTCTAGTGTAAGTTTGTCGTTTACAACAGATACATTTTAATGTAAGTTTGTCGTTTACAACAGATACATTCTAATGTAAGTTTGTCGTTTTCAACAGATACATTCTAATGTAAGTTTGTCGTTTACAACAGATACATTCTAATGTAAGTTTGTCGTTTTCAACAGATACATTCTAATGTAAGTTTGTCGTTTTCAACAGATACATTCTAATGTAAGTTTGTCGTTTTCACCGCTCTTATATTTGCACCTTACACTTTAGTATATGACATTAATCAGAAACAAATACTTAATTTCAGGTTATCATCTTTGGGCGCATTTTGAATTAAGTTCGTTTTCTACCAAACGTTTGACCCGTTGCACTGGTCCTCCTGCCCTTCCTTCTACGTTCTTGTAGAACGGTTGGAGAAGATGCACGCTGTGTAAACTAGTTGGGGCGTTTTTGTTAATAACAAACCAGTTTCAGTTTTGGTTTGAATGGTTTCAGCAGTTTCGAAACCGGTTTTGATAGTTTTGCTTGAAGTAACAAATGCATGGTTATGGGTACAGTTTCAACAACTTGGTGGAGCTATTGGATGTAGCCATTATTTCTGAACTTATTCAAAACAATGATACCGCAGATGGTCGTTTGCATGTTTTATATAAAAGGTGTTTCAACACACAATATTGATCACTGTCCGCCATGTTGTTTTCCAAAGTGAACTAGTTTTCGGGTGGAACGAACCGATGAAACCACTTTCGGTAGGGGATTCGATAGTTTCAAAAAACGGTTTCGGTTTCCGTTATAAAAAGGATAAAACTGGTTTTAGTTTTAATTGAAACTGTAACAACAAATACACATAAAACCGAAACCAGTTTATTACCTACAAAAACGCTCTAAAAGAAAATGAAAGACATGAGAAGAGGACCGGGGACATGAGCGGTAAGGTCTTAGAGAATCTGGCGATATGTTGCAAGGACGGTAACTCAAGTTGTTGAATGAGCTGGCGCGGCAGTACGGAAAGTAATTTGTGCGGAGTATGAGTTTGTTTTGAGTGTTGTGATGTGTATAGTTCCAATGTGCAGTGTTTATTTGCGTTTTAAAATTATAAATACATGTTTGTATACTCATCTAAAATATAAATATTGTCTTTATTTTCAAAGAGTATTTCTTATTTTATGTCATGCTTATCTCAATGCATTGGCAGTTAAACCACATAATAACGGTATCAAAGGTTGAAGAATGCCGACATAACTAGGGCATATAGTTTCCGCTTTGTCCGTGTGTCTGTCCGTCCCTCTCATCTTTGTCCGGTAAATACCTTAAAAACTACTTATGGTATTTCAGAATCACACAAGTCCTTTCAACATTAAACTGACGTGATGGTGTTTCTGTTGACCACTCATTACCTCTTAGTTTGAAAAACAACAACACATTTGTTAAATTGTTTGACATTACTGTCAATCTTAGCCATCGACTTTACAACAAAGGCATCAAGATCAAAGGTCAATAGTTTTCAGAACTTTTCCATGGGCAGGCTTGACACTGTTGACAAACATCTCTTTTGTTCAGGGCTGTCCATTTCGTGGTTTTGTGCCCCATTCCAAATCCTAATAAGTATAAATTCTCCCCTTGTTGCTTATTTTCCCGTTTCTCTGTATGAAAAAAGGAGGCAGTGTTGTGTGTTTTTGCTGTACTGGCTTATGCCATGGGATAGTGTCCGTCGAATGTGGGTCCGTCAACATTTTCTTGTGAACGCAATAATGTCTTCAGAGTTGCTTATAAAACTTATGATAGTTATTGACTAAAGCACATTGCTTTCATACATTTTAATAAATAAGTACAATCTGTATCGAACCTAGCACTAATCTTTCCCACCTTGCACTGAAAACAAAATAGCCTCATTCATCCGTATCTCTCCGTGTCTACTCCAGACAGTGAATACTTCTTGGAGATGGTGGTGGAAATCAAAGGGTCTAAAATGAATGACCAGCTGGAGACAATTCCTTAATTCCCGGGACTCAATTAAAAGGCTGTGATCAAGCAATATAATCGATAGCGCAACGTTCCATTCGTTTCAGACGACAATTTCTTTGAAACGCTGACTCGTCTAAGGTAAGAGGTATGTGCGTTTAAGCGTATTAGATTTATAAAGGATCGAGTCCAGAAAATGTCACAGTCTTGTTGCGGACGTCATCTTTTTGCAAAGATGTTGACCTAGGTCACAACTCAAAAAACTGTTTCACATCAATCCTAGTACATAATGTTACCAGTGACAGTATGCTTTTATGTAGCATTGTTCATATTCATTGACTAATTCCAAGACAAAAAATAAAAAAAAGGTTGTCAAAACAATCAATCTGTGAGATTGTAGCTTTCAGACAAAATTTCTTTTATATTAACTTTAATTGTTTCAGCTAAAAAGAATGTATCTACTTCTAAGGTGGATTTTTCGAAATTTAGCTGCTGTGAGCACTACCTAAAATGGTGATGAATACCATACAGAATCACAACTGCAATACCATATTCGGTAAAGTTGTTTCCAGTTTAATAACATCACGTATTTATGGATTTTATGGTTGAATTAAAATGGAAAAAAAACTCAAAACATATTTTGAGGAACAGAACAATCCCAACGCTGTTGTTGACGAAGCCATTTCAAAATTATTAATTTTTAAGTATAGAGGAGGCTTTTTTCTTTATTACCAAAAAGTGACATTATTCATTCGGTGTGTACTTTAAATCTATCTTTAGCCAGATGTGACATAAAACCGATCAGCTTTTTAATAAAATATGCTTGTACATTTATAAAGGTCGTGTTCAAAATGTTACAGGTGTTCTCATTGTTGAACTGTTATGGAAAATAACATTTTTTTCAATTACATTTTTGTAAAGAAAATATTTCAAAAATAAGTCATGAATTGGCTCGTTCTTCTACAGTCATAAAATATCATGACATGTACAATATGACAGAAGCATATATGAAGTCAGAGAAGTAAATTTGATAATAAACATTTTCCGGTTACATGTTTAACTGTCTCTGAACATTTCAATTCTTCTGATCACAGTCTTCTTTTATGCCGATTAAAAAAAAGAACATAATAATTGGCAGAGGCCAATGGCGAACACGTTGTTAGAATAAACATTTTAATGTTTCAGTTTGACTTCTTTTATATTAATGGCATATCATTGTGTGGGAACGGACACCGGATATAGCTCAAAAAGTGATAAATCGATAAGCGTTTGATTTTGACACATGGAAAGTTTTCTATCATGTTTTGTATTTTATGGTTATATATTTATCAAAATCGAAGAGTTTCAAATAACTTGACCCTGTGCATTATACGACTATGCTGAACATATGTCTCCTCTTTTGTATAATAGCCCAATTATCGCCGAAAGTTGCATGATCGCTCACAAATGTTCATTTATGTGGTACGATTTCAAACATAAATCAACAAATTGAAAATAATAATAAAAACTGAATCGAGCGATTTCATTGTAATTACAGTATCTAGTAATGTGTAAGATATCAATACGATATGTTTAGTTGTTACGGAGATATTCATACCTTTTGATGCCCTGGCAGTGTACTGGGGATAGATGAAATAGACATACATGTATATTGTATATTAACAGTGTTACTATCAATTTTTGTCCCATTTTACGTTATCACCAGGACACATATCTCAACTTTGAAACTATCCTCAGTACATAATACGGCTATCCTTAGTACAGTACTGTGAAACTTTCTAAGGGCGTATCTTTAGCAGTTTAAAAGTTACATTGCCAGTTCTTACAATAAAAATAGTTGAGCTTATACTTGTGAAATACTTCGATTCATTTTTTTTTTTTATTTATTCGATATATTTCCTAAAAATAACAATACATGTCGAAATTCTGTAAGTTTTGAGGTGATCACCTCAGATTTGAAGAAACATTTTTCGAGGTCTGCTAAATCGTAAGCACTTTAAAGTATACCATTGGCCCAATTTAGCATTCACCTATTAGTTAAAACACTTGTTTCATTTGTGGATACGGTAGATAAGCGTTAACACAGCAAGATCTTACCTCTTGTAAAATAAAACAACTGCATAAATTAATTGTCTGTTTACTTTATCAGTTTTTGTGCTATATCCGGTGTCCGTTCCCACACTATGCATATATGTAGTTTAACATTTCTCTATTTTTATTAGTAAAATATCACTAAACATATATTTGTAAACACTTTCATTGGAAACAATGATGTCTTTATATGCAATATTTCAGCAAGTCATACGGGTTGTTCATTTGTTTAAGATAAAGATTTATTTGAATATAGTTGTCCATTTTCAATCTAAATCTTTAGTGGAAAACTTGATATTTCTTCCAGATTTCGTGACAAACACTTTGAAGACTACCGAACCTTAACGGTACTAAATATGTCAGAACAGGTAATGACGTCATCTTTAGGAAGTGTACATTGGAATATCTGATGTAGGCCGATTCAAGTTTCAAGTTTATTGACAAATCAGCATCTTAGCTTTGGCCATTTACAAATGGTATAAACAGTTATTTAGACACAACACACACGTATATGTATACAACTTACGAATACTGCAATACACGATAATAGTATCTTAAGATATAGATGAAACTCTATAAATAGCATTATTCTTTACATTTAAACATATAATACAGCTTAATGTACTTTATATCACAAACCAAACTTATTAGGAAACAACGTATGTTTTATTTGTTTCAGAAATCCATTTCATAGGCAATTAATTTTGCAACATGTTAATAACCTTAACATTATCCCAAGATAACAATATTTTAAACTTAACTAAGCTCTAGACTTGTATACAATGTTTCCTATGTATGCAGATTAGCAAAGAAGAAAATGATATTCGGATTCAACAATGATCAGTGAAAATAATTAATATTTGCGTTCTGCTCTGATAACATTATGCAATTATATTTCTCTCAATTTCCTTAATAAATGTGAGGAATATCTTAATCGGGACTTGTTGGTATCTTATTTTTTATATTTTCTTAACAATCTAAATATTTATCAGCCTTAAAATCGCATTTGAAATTTTGAAGATACTCCATTTTTGACTGATTAGACAATTTATCATCCCATTGTTGTACATACTTGTCTCTTAGTCTTTGCAAAAGGTAAGGTATATAATTAAAATTAACAATACAAACATAGAAATATAAGCCTTCAAAGCTATTATAACATATGATCACCAAACATATACATGCTTATCAATATTTACATCATTATGAACCAATAGTTGAAGCACTAGAACCATCACCTTTCTTGAAAATAGGAACTATGACGCCTATACAGCAATAATCGGCAAAAAATCCTTTGGCATAAATATAACTAAAAATCTCAAATAGATAAGCAGAAATAAACTCCTTGGAAACATTGAAAAAATCTGCAAGATTATTTTGAAAATCAGGACTTTTGCGTCTTTTTCAGATTGATTTAGTTTTCGGAATTTCGGTTAATAAAAATCGTCATTATTAAATTAACTGAAATGTAAAGAATTTGATATTTCTTAAAAATGCTAGACAAATTCATCACTTTTAATATCATAATTGCATTTATTTATATATATTCTTGCGCTCCACTTGCTTAGATTAGTAAACATGTCACGTTCTTTAGAATAAAAAACGTGGTTTGCGTTTTACATCACAAAAACTATATCTAGTATTTGAAAAATCAACATGATTTTCATTCTACGGTATGGCTTTGATACTTCGTTAACAATGGTAAAATGAATGTTTTGTTATTTGGGAGTTGCATCAAACCTTAGGGATTTTCTGTTTTTATAATTACGTTAACACAAAATGCATTTTCGTGAGGCTGCAAATATATATCATAATATAATAAAAAAACATCCGAAATTTTATTTATAAATACATCAAACTTTGCATTTTCATGCAACTGATTATTAGAAATATCATCAAACAAATGATTTTATCATCCAGCAAATACCATGAATCATGAGGATCACAATTGTGCCAAACAATCTTATCATAATAAGAGTTAAAAATTATATCAGTATTACAAATTATAGTAAAATTTATATGAAAACTACAGAAACAAGCTCAGTAGACGAAAGTTTAAACATAAACCTCGTTTAATGGCACTGGGTAAACGCCAAAGACATAGAACACAAAAAACCCCAATCACAAACCAGATACATGGACCAACAGCACAAGACTCTACAAACAACACAGTACATATATACTATATAACAACTTGGTGTGTTTATCAAGGATTTATCAGGTACCGCCTTGGAACGGTCAGTAAAATGTAAATTTACTGGGGGTTTAAACAAATATGTGCGCACAGCCTCACTCTTATCCCAACAACCCCGAATAAAGTAAAAACGTAAATATGCATTAACTTGAGGTAACTTAATAATAAAACAAATTATATTAAACTAATAGGTACTTCAATGAATAGGGATCTCGACTCTATCTGCAGACGAAGGAATACAATTCCGAGTACTAATGCATTTTTTTAAGATAAGATGCAGTCATTGTTTGAAACTATGAACATCACACACACACCTAAGGCATACTCAGAAAATTCAGCTACGTCAAGTGCTTTGAATCTATCAAACAAGTATGTAAGTTGTAATTGACATTGACATAGTCAAATACGCCAGGCGCTAATCTGTTTCTAATAAATGTGTCACATGTACAATTACCAAGCTCTAATCTACCATTGACAGTAAAATACTGTTTTCTTCACATACTGGCAGCAATATGTTCCCCAAAGGATTAGACTCGTCATCAAATGTCGATCGTAACGGTAAAACATCAAGAGGAACATCATACTTCAAATTCGTTCAGTGGTAAACATGTATAACAAAAATAAAAATATACATCATTTTCCGTATCACAAATGTATTTTCATTTAAATCATATAAAACCTTTGTTATTTTGTTAAACAAGCTCTATTCCCTTCGAATATATTTACCTCTAAAACACTTTAACATATAACTGTTACGAATATACTTTTTAGTTGCAGTTTGGACGTCACGGGGAACGTAAAACAGTGAACAGTGTCCATGTCTACATAAGTAGTTTTAGCATTATAAGTTTCAGCATAAACATCATATATATATTTGTCAAACTTAAAGTTTCGAGGGTGTCCCAGGACGTTCCAGGAAACACATCGGAACTGTTTTTTCGTCGCTTCTGCCGGTGTCCGGTCACCACTGGTTCCAAGGACGGCGGAGAGCCAGTACAGGACCTTGAGGGGGTGGTCTTGTGTTTAGCGAACCCTGTCTTTGTACAGGACTTGACACGCGAAGCGTGACTGCCCTGTTAGCTGGCCTGTACAAGGTAGGGTATTACCTTTCCTCTTCGGTTCTGTATAGCTTTCGAAAATTGGTCGCTTACACCGAATGGCGAGCCTCATAGTTAAGTACGGGCCACAAATATTTACAGCCAGTTTGTTCCTATGGTAATTATTTTTTTCAACCATTAAGCATGAGTTACCCTGTTCGTATCTGACAATTTTATAGGCCATATCAATCTTGAAACCAGTTTTTGTATACAATGTATTCCAATTTTAAGCGTCAGCACATCTTTTAGACTTTCTTAGATCTGATGAGCTTTCTTCTGTGAATTTAAGAAAAAAAACATGAGATTGTCTCTTATTAAACGTGATTGGAGATTAATGATGTCTTCATTTAACTTGGAATTTATATGTTTCAGTGAATTAATTCCCTCAGACAAATGTTGTTCAGTACACGTGCGGTGCAAGTATTTGAACTACGCGCTTCATCATTAATGTTCACGAAAAGCGTCTGAAGGGATTCAATGAAATAGTTTTTAAACTCGTCTTCATAAAATTCAATTGATCAAATGGTCGCATACTAGTTATTCACTAAACTTGTTTACTGGCTTATATATGTAGGTATGCGTTATTTGTGTCACGTGACAGTGATTCAATACAAAAAACTACTAACATTTTCTTACTGTCAATAATATATTACCTCATTGTTTGATATAAAACCTCCCCATCTGACTCCTCATCTGTCTCTGAATCCTCATCTGTCTCTGAATCCTCATCTGTCTCTGAATCCTCATCTGACTCTGAATCCTCATCTGACTCATCATCATCATAAGAAGATAATGGCATAAATGATGAGTCTGATTCATTATCTCTCTCAAAATCTGAATCACTATCTCTCATAAAATCTGAATCATTTGATATCGTATCATCTGCCTCATCATCTGTATGGTCTAAATCAATAACTGGACCTGAAATATAGCATTAACTTTTCATAGCTTCATAAGTAAGTCACACCAAGGATTCGTAAATGACCAGCATGAAAAATAATTGCAATCAATCTCACTGTTGATGTTGTGCTCCGGATATTTTCGCATTCAATTTAGATATTAGATATTAGTTAATAAAATATGTCATCAAAACCTTACTGTTTAAAGTGGCATTCTGGTTCAAAATCAAGACAGACACATGTATAACAAACGTAAAGGTTGAGTGATAAATCTTTAACTACTGACTAAATAATGCATTTATGGAAAATAGTAATTACTGATAACAAGATTGTAATCGTGTATATAATATCTGAAAACCCCAAAAATATTAAATGAAATTTAAAAACATTTACAGTGATCTACTATTGTCTCATAAGGTAGAAATACCGTGTTTTCTGCACATTTCTTTCAAATTAAACTCTGAACCCTTCACAAGAACCTTTGTTTTCGACATTGATTCATCATTTCTGGTATATCTAAACAATTGTATAAATTGTTATAAATCTCCGTGGCCTAGTGGATAAGCGTCCGCCTACGGAGCGGGAGGTCGTGGGTTCGATCCCTGGCCGCGTCATACCAAAAGACGTTAAAAGTTGGTACAAGTAGCTCCCTTGCCTGGCGCTTGGCATATAAAGGGTAGTGCTTGGAAAAGTGGTGTACTCAGTACTGGTTTAACCCAGGAAAGTTGTACCCCGTGTATCGGTGCTTTACACCGAGCACGTAACAGAACCAAGGGGGTCTGTTCGAAAAAGAGCTAGGGTCTCGCACCCGGACTTCCTTGTATCCCACCACTGTCTCTTCAGCGTGCTGTCCCTTCAGCAAAAACAAAGGACCCCGTTGGAAATAAGTGCTTGCACTTTCACGGGTTATCCTTGATCGCAAGGTCTAAAGAAATACATACATACATATTTGGGAGTAAGAGTGTCACGTTATGTTTTGTTCTTCGTATACATTCGCATTCATTTAGAACATCAGATGTTATTAACTAAAACTTTACTTGTTGAGCTTTTTGCTCCGGATGTCACCGTATTGCATTGCCTTGATTGGACTGGTGCTTTAACTGAAGCAACTGGCGTCTCAATTTCTTCCTTGACACAAATGAAATCACTTGGTGGTATCCGGACCTCATGTCTAAAGACTTGATGCTCTCCAAGGTCGTTTTTACCTCTTTCCATCTTATCAGATTCAATTGTCGCGACCAAATTAAGTTTTCCTTTTCGCACCAATGCTAGTAATGAGTCAAATGTCTCTAGCCAATTTGCAAGTCTTGCCTCATCATACTTATATTTTCCCGCTATGTCTTCTACCATTAGCAAAGAAATGTTTTGCAGATCAATATTTGAAATATCAGACTTATTTCGAACAATGAGAAATCGTCGGTCATCATAATCGAATGCAAGACGCAATGCAACGCTTGTATTCGTGTTCCTCCGTTCACCACTTATTAGCACAAATTTGTTTTCTTTCATTTTCACTCGAACTGACTTCACAGATTCTCCACTGACCGGAAAGCTGTAATCATCTCGGTAGGATTTTGTCATTTCTGTAAAACGTAGAACCAATAATGGTTATTTTAAGGATCTTACCATTGAGTCAACATACTTCAGAACATCGACGAATTCATAAACTGGCGAAACAAGATTCAATAAATAATACAATGGCAACCAACAAGAAACATTTCAAACACTTAAACGTTAAAGGCTTAAAATCAACGCAAAACTGTCATTCAATAAATAAGGTCACAAGTTACCTAGCATCGTCTTCATTGAACTTCTTTCCGTTCCTGTGGTCTGATTTAACACGCCTAGAAGGCAGAAAACACAACATTTTTAATAACAATAATGTCTACTTATAAAAACTACTTTTATAGAATTCAAATTATTGAATATAATAGAACGTAATTTGAAACAAAATAAAATAAAATAAGTGACACACCGTCGTCAATAACATCTGGTTCTTGTTTGCTGTTTTCCTTGTACAATATAACTGGCTCATGCAGTAATCCATGATGGCCATCGACACTTCTCAATGCTCTTTGCATTATCTCCGATTGTGTTACGACCATAACAATTAAAGGATGTTCAGAATCATTGGTTTTAAACTGGATATTGTTAAGAATATCCAGCATTGCTCTTGTCTTCCTTTTATTTGGTTTTGCTTCTCCAAACGGGCATTTGAACAAAACCAGTTTTAACTCCTTTGGTTCAATCTGTTTCCAGTCGTTAGGGTCAGTAAGCATTGCACAAAAATCCTGCTTATACTCTTCCAAGTATTGTACAACGTACAGAGCTGTTTTAAGGTAAGAAGATTGGCCATGCCCAGAAACAACAACGAATCTATCAGCTGATAATCTGCGTCTGATCTCTGCACATTCACTAGGTGGATAAAAGTACTCAAACTGTTCTTCATTCATTGTTTTTCTAAAATCATCTGTAAAAACATACATTCATGACGTAAATGAATTTATTACATAACTTCATCTAACCACATTCGCTGTAAAAATATCTGTTTATAAGATAAGTGCAAACTATTTAAATTTCCATTTTTATTGTCTTACATTTGATGTTTGATCTTAAAGGGTGTATATTCTTACGATATTGGATGATGGCTTTAGAAACTACATGTGTGACAGTTCCAAAAAGCAAGGTGTAGTGAACATCACTAACGATATACAATTGATGCTGACACTATTACGTTGTTGACATATTTCGACATGTTTAAACGATCAAGCGAGCTGTATTTAAAAATTGACCTCGACATAATCCATATAACATAATTATAACCAACCAAAAAGCCTTTCAGGAGTTTGTGATGTTTTCTTGAAACGCTTCGCTGGTTTTCCTGCAGAAAAGAAATTATAACATTTGAGTTGACGAAAGTTTTCTAAATGTGTAAATTGAACCATGGAAAACAGATCAGTTTCATCACCAAATTAATTAAATTAACAAACAAATCGTTAATAATAACAAAGAAATGTAGGAAGACATGAGTGAAAAAAGTTGCAAATATTTTTTCATGTATTATATTCTTACAAATAACATACCACTGCGATTGCAAGGCGGTCTTTTTCCACAAGCATACGAGGGAATTGTCGCTGATGTTGAACAGTCTTTGCTCAGGGATTCAACCTTTTCTTTCAGGCTGAAAATTTCTGAATCAAGTTCGCTAGTGTGACTTATATGCCATTTACTGAGAGTGTCACCAAGTTCCGGCAAGCAACTAATCATTGTGTTATCTATGTTGGCCTTAACTGTTTCTTTATATTGTTTTCTTTTGATAAAATTTGCAATGGAAAGTGTAGCATCTGTAAGTCTTTTCCAATTTTGCTCAAAGTGTGAGTCATTTATTTTAGCAATCCTTGCCATAAGTTGCATTCCGTTCCGTATTTCTCTAATCGTTTCGATATCTTTCTTGACATGCACAACCGACGCACCATGCAATTTCAAAAGAAGAGTAGTTAGTAACGAAATATCCCAGTTGTTTTCATCACATAACCCTGCAGCCGGGAAGAGTAGGGCATACTGGTCATTTCGTATTATTTTCCTTCTCTTTAAAGCATCGATGGCATTTTTCTTTGCAATCAAGTAACAATGCACTGTGGTGACACTCATTGTGGTATTTTTTCGTGCTTGTTCAAGAAAGAGTTCCTTAAGCACGTCCGTGCAGATGTTGACAAGAAACGTAATGAGCCTGTAGTATCCCTTCGACATGATTGCTCGGATTGTGTGCACACGCCCTGATCAAAAGCTGACAATGAAAATAAAACTTAAGCTTAAACAAGTTACTAGGTACTATCCAAGTAAATAATATGTTTTTGTATATATTCTTTGCGATCTTATATAATGAGTTGTGGATTTTATGTTTAAGACTATCGCTTGATATTTTGTATAAAAGTACTGTGCATAGCTTGTACAACATTTTGAAGTTAAAATTAGTAATTTACCCATTCTGATAATTGTATTTGTCGATTTGTTCAGGAGGAACGATCTGAACATTAAATACTTGGCAACTGACATATCCGAAACGTATCTAAATTACGAAAATTATTCTAATATTTATTTATCTTTAAAACAAACTCATTATAAGAAACTAGCTATACTCCACGTAAGAGAAGGACATGTTCATGAAAATATACACAAGGCAAAACACATACATGTAGTAGGGATTAGTTTTCAGCAATTGTACATTCATAAATTGTTACATTTGCAAAAACGTTTACATGTTTCGTATTTGATACAAGGACATTTTATGGCGTTTTGTACGTTTGGTTTTGAAAGTATTGCTCAGTTACCCGGTACCAACAAACCACTTTTCAAATATTCGGTGACGTTAAACTATACATTCCGTTGGCTTTGGCTGAATAATATAGCGAGAGAGAGAGAGAGAGAGAGAGAGAGAGAGAGAGTGAGAGAATTAACAACAACAACAACAAATACCTTTATTACACGCAGGTCATACATACATGACAACATAAGGACAAATAAGATTAGTCAGCAGTGTCAATAAAAGCTTAATTATACTAATACGAAGAAGGATGACTTTGTCCCGAGTGGCGGAAATAAAATGGTTGTGTATTTTTTTATGGTCGTACATGTATGAAATATGTATCTTATCATGGAAAAGAGGGAGACAGTTATTTTAAGTATAATAAAAGGGATATGCAATATAGTGCCAGCTTTCAAAAGCCTTGAAAAAGCATATCGTATAAATAAGTTACCAACAGTATTGGGGAACTCAGTATAATTAAGTCAATTTAACAAAACCTGGAGAAATTACACTGGTTGACATGCGTTGCGTATTAAATGTTTCACAAATAAGGCTACTCTTGTCAATAGTTTAACATTTGTGCAAGTTAACAGTTCCTTGTATTTAATTGTATTTGGCCTATTGAAATAATAGGTTGATAGGTATTTTCTTCTGACATTTGAAAAGGATGGGCAAACCAGTAAGTAGTGGTATTCATTACCAATGTCTGACCTACAAATATGACAGTATCTTTCTGCATATTATTATACCTTCCTATTTCTATCGGGAATTTGTGGTTCGCCATACGGAATTTACTCATATAGAGTTTCAAATTAGGCGAAAGGTTTAAAAAGTATTTTTCTAATTGGAGGGTTTCCTTGAACAGTGAGTAGTTTTTGCCTTTAAAAGAGTTATTCATTACAGAGTGCCAATCTTGTTTGAACTAGTCAATAATGACTTGTTTAGAATTTATATTTGTAGATTGTTCTAACCATATATTGGAAAAACCCGTATTATCTAAAATTGATTTGATGTGATCTGTCCATTTAAAAGATCTGGAATTATCATATTGCATAGACTTATGGCAAATATGTGATAATTTAGTTTGTTTACCTCGAAGAATGAATATCCAGATTTAATCATTTTACATGTTATGGTTATTTCTAATGGATATCGTCCAGTTTCAATACAGCATATAAGCAGGCGTGCTCATTTTAGTTTTTGTTATTTTTCTGAGAAAACTAAGGTGAACTTGCTCAAAAAATTTACGAGTATACTAGTATTGGCAATATTGTATTGTCAAATAATTGTAATTGTAAGTCTGTCGGTAAATCTAGATTGTAAATACGTTTATATAGTAAGTGCATTGCCTTTTTGGCCTGTTCAACTAAATGTTGTATTTTTGCGTTAAGAAAACTTCCAGAGCTTGAAAAGAATACTCCTATATATTTATATATAGTAACCGTTTCTATTATATTTTATCCTGTTTTGAAGTTAAAGCGAGTCGGCCTATTAGTGCCAAAAACAACTACCTTTGTTTTTTATCATTATTGACCTTTAAATCAAATGTACTGCAATAATTATCAAAATTATCAATCATTTTTTTGCAAATTTGTTTCAGTTTCGCTAAGTAGCGCTGTATCGTCAGCGTAAAGTAGGGTGAGTATTTTTAGATAGGTTAACATGTTTTGTTCGTTGCGGGCACTTTTTTCGACTCCTGTATTGTTCAGATTAAGAAGGTAGGATGCCAAATCATTCAGAAATATTGTGAACATTAGACACCGGTATGTTGTTTGCTTGTTTGTTATTGTGCAGAAATCAGTGTTAAAATTATATGCACTCCTTGGGTCTTGTGTTGGCTTATTTCTTCACTGTTCTCCTTTATACCTACTTTAATCAGTAATCTTTAACAATAGGTGCTCCTCCGCCATTTTCCATCGAAACCAACACCGGATATCAATAAACGGTTTACAATTTCAGAAATCTTTACATTAACTAAGCTGCAAGTAGACCGCGTAGCTATTTCAATGTAGCAGGTAAACTTAATGCTTTAACTCTTTGGAATCTTAATTATTTAAGCAATTATATTTTATACACTTCAGCGGCAATCAATTTAAACTAAGTTTTACGAAATACACATTAAAACACTACAATTAGCTAATACAATTATTTGAAAATTAACTACTTTTACTGACGGACCGGCATACCTCCGAGGTCATTTTCGATGGAAAATGGCCAAGGAGTACCGAATGAAATCTATGTATAGTAAAATGTATAACTAACGGTTGGAATGATGAACAATGGTGATAGTGGAGACACCTTTAATATCAGTAATATTGATGCGACCCGCTTCTGGACATAAGAAATATAAAATAATGTCATTTTACTTACCTCTCAAATGTTTGGCCTAGGATTATGGCATCCTTTTCATGCCTTTGGTGCATTTGCACTACTGCATGCATTTGGCTACATTAAGTAAGCAGCCTTATGCATAACTCTGTGCATATTTTACGTAGAGATTTCTAAAATTCTTCGTTTGTAATGACACATAATATGAATCTGGCAGGGATGCCGCGAATTTGTATTGCATGTAAAAGTTAATGTCGTTTATTCCATGTACTTACGATAAACGATAAATTAATCCAGATGATAATGAAAACCACTTAAAGATCTGCATAATTGCTAAGTAACTATTCAAGATTTGGTGTATAACACTTGTACTCGCGTATTTTTCAGTACGAATACAGTTCCATTTTTGAAGGATGTTTCACAGCTTCTCTCTTGCTTGATTTAAAGTTGCTATGTTGCATCATTTAATCGATTAACAATTATTTGCGAATATTGGTGTCCTGAGTGAGAATTGTTTATATTTATATGTAATTTTTTTGTTAGGAAGTCGAGACTTTGTCCACTATACGTTGTTTTTCATATACATCCAATATGGCCGCCGCTGTTTCTGCTACAGCGGGGTTGGCCGTTTATTGGCCGACGGCCAAGTGTCATGTTGAGAGTTGGCCGTTTCTTGGCCGTTTCTTGGCCAAGAATGGGCCGCTCTGTTTTGACACCGGCTAGAAAACGACCCGGTCAATTTTCGGCCCTTTTTCGGCCAGTTTATGGCCAAATCCCTGGAAATTACTGGGACATCGTTTAGACAGGCCGCATTTTTGTTTGCTTTGATTATTTTATAAACATTGATTTTTGGGGGAAATGTTTGATAATTTTACAAAGATTTAATATGAATAACATTTATTCTGCAGCTGTCATTTTATTTGTTACGAAAGAGGAACATTTTGGCATTTATTTAGATTTAGAAACTTGATGATTTGAGACTTTTTGAAATTGCTGACACTTTGGTTAATTTGAGACACGCTACAAAAACATTTGAAGAAGTTGTAATTTTATTTCACCTAACAAAACAACTTGAAATGTTCGAGCCGCATTCTTTCTGCAGCCTGACGACACCCCCTAACAGCTGTGGCGCAACAATATCACTTTACTTTAAAAAAACAAGTCGTTTCCATGTGCGTTTATCGCGTTATTGAATCA
This sequence comes from Mya arenaria, assembly GCF_026914265.1. Lineage (NCBI taxonomy): Eukaryota > Metazoa > Mollusca > Bivalvia > Myida > Myidae > Mya > Mya arenaria. Next base: position 25,034,975 of record NC_069130.1, read on the forward strand.
ATACTAGAAGCTTGAATTACGTATAGATAGCTTGAGCGTTTTTTGTGTTTGTAATCTAAACGACAGTTTATCTATTGGCGTTTATCATTTTAAAAATACTAGGTCAGTTTAAAATATTACCTTATCTACACATGTTTAGTGCAGAACATTTGCAGCTACATTTTACATAAATAACGTGAAGGCTACACTATAAAATTACATTCAGGGGCGTCTAGAAGCTTTTATATCGAAAACATTCGAGACTTTGTATAGTGTTTACAATCCCAAATATCAGTGTAGTGAGTATTTAAATAGCATACCAGCCGCATCGCGAAAATGGTCTTTCGGACAAACATTTGGATGTATTTGTTTAGTTGTTTCAGTTAAATGGTATTTCATAAAGCAACAATAAGCATTTTATGACTATATAATGTATATATCTAATATTGCGTAAGTCACATATTTACAAGTAAGAACATCAACTGCGCATTTTGTATACTTAATTTCACGTCACACACATTAAGTTATTCCAAAAGTACGTAACGTAAGTTACACGCATAAATAGTGTATCAATATTGAAACTAGCTTGTACAAGTATCTGGTGCCTGTTTCATTAAAGATCTCGTAAACTGAAAATATCCTAGGGTCATATATTTTTAATTTGATATGTATTCGTAAAAACTTACTTTTGCCAGTATTCAAATTAAAATCAGTTGAGAAAAGGGTAAACAATGGTAATGTTCCGACTAATTGATGGTTATTGAAGTTAGGAGTAAGATCATTTATAGAAAAGGGGCCATCAAGAAAAACATAACAAGGTCAGTTAATCTAAAATATGTTCAATACTTGGACTTCATGATTAACTATATGTAGACACAGAGCGCGTCTAGTACAGGCAGCAACAGCGACTCCAATGTTCGATGTCTCGTTTACTTTGCTAGCGGAATAATAACAACAACAAAAAACGCTAAACAGTATCAGCTTTCCCAGAAAATATGGAATGTCATTCGGAACTCCTCGGCTATTTTTATCGAAAACAACCTCGGATGTATGCCGGTGTATCAGTTAAAGTAGTTCGTATTTTTTTAATTATATCATTAATTAAATGTAGTGTTTTAAAGTTGTATGTATTGATCTAAATTTAAATTGATTGCCTGTGAAGTGTTTTATTGCAAACATAATTAAGATTCCCAAGAGTTAAGTCAAAACGTTTAACTGCTAAATAAAATTACTACGCGATCTACTTGCAGCGGACTTAAACGTACCACTTTTTTGAGTATGTAAACCGTCCAAATACATTCGAGGTTGTTTCGATAAAAATGAACGAGGAGCTCCGAATTATGGAATGTAAATTAATATTGTGTGGTGTAGTTTTTATTTATATAGGTATACAAACAAATAGCAGAGTAAGGGTGGGGCACCAGCACCCTCCCCCTAAAATGGACAAGTTTACCTTTGTTTGTTTATATTGCATAAAACAATACGACAGAATACACCATTGTGAACCAGTTCAGATTAAGAATATCCAAATTTATCCCTACAACATTTATATCGTATCTGTATATAATACAAATTTATATATTGCGTTTTACAGGAGCGGGCTTGTCCAAAAATGAGCCCTAAAAGTGCACCCCTTTTAAAGCTAAATCTGTGATCGCCCCTGCATCCAATATGTTACCTCAAAGGTAGATAATTTTGTAATTGATATATGATCCTGTTTGTAGTTAAGCTAATCAAATAAATCTGTTATGCCGTAGCCAATTGAGTGTGTTATTGTACACATTTCTTATAAAATAGAACCAACCTTTGCTCAAACAGTCCGCCTTTGTGGTTATCCAAAGTGCACTGGTATGCTCTGCTGTACAGATACACCTAAATCGAAAGAAGGCAAGTATTAAAATAAAATGTATATACCTCATTTATAAGTCCAATCGTAACCTCTCATTTTTCAACACGTGACCGTACAATATATTTCCGTATCGGGACGCACGCGCGTACAAAAAAACCCTGTATTTTTTCCGTATTGTATGATTCACAGGTAAAGACCGAAAGACATGCATAAATGAAAATCGCGATCGACCGATGCTCTCAAGGTAGAATGACATAAATCCTTTTTAATAACCTTATCAATACTCGTTTGTTTACAAACAAATCGTCAGATTGTTGTAAAAATCTGATATCAACGCCTTTATAACTACTCTATTTGAGAAAATGTTCCAAAATAAATGTTTGTAAGTATATAAAGAAAGCCTTTGTCATACCCAACTCATTTATAAATAGTAAAACTTAATATAGTAGTTATGAAACGTTCCCTTACTGCCACGGTTAACATATTTATTATTTTGTATTCAATCTATATAAACTTCTTGCCTTCTTTAAATTCTATTTTATATTATTATTTTTAAGTTCAGATACGTGACATGTTTATATATATAACTATATGCACTACGACGATGTACTCTTATATAAGTCGAATAAACTGTCTGTTTTGTTCTGTTCATAACAGCTTGTCCAATATGGTTTTCCCATATGCTGTGTACTCGTCCAAATATGTCTCCGTATTGTGCAGAACAATGTTAAATAACCCATAATTACATTTGTAAAACATTTTGATATTCCCATCATTCATATCAATCAAAATACAGAAAATAATTATGTCCATAACATAAATGCAAACTCACCTCAACTTACGTAATCACAGGGAAAACAGTCCGACCAGGAAGCATTCGGAACTCCTCGGCCATTTTTATCGAACACAACCTCGGATGTATGCCGGTACATCAGTTGAAGTAGTTCGGATTTTTTAATGATATCATTAACTCACGTTTTGAGTATGTAAACCGTCCAAATACATTCGAGGTTGTTTTGGATAAAAAATGGCCGAGGAGCACCGAATGACCAGAAAGGATACAAATGGAGGTTCTTGAACGGGTAGGAAACGCCAGTCCCCACTTCTTTAAAACTATAAAAAAAACAGCTAGTAAAAGTGGATACATCTCATTCATTTTACAGTTTTTAATGACTAACGGACGTTAGTCATGGTGTCATGGTTCTTGATTTATTTTGAGATCTTTTGGTGGATAATCATTATATAATTATTGAATAATATATCAACAAAGAAGAAATTTAATACAATTAACACTGTAGCGCAATTTTGGCGAACAATTTTACATGCAAAAGGCCATTCCAAATTAAGGCTATGTTCAGCATCATAGGGATGGTAGGTTCTGGGTCGTCAAGCACGAATAACAACACCAGAATTAATAGGTATACATCTTTATTATTTAAGGCAAACAATAATGACAAGCCCAGAAGCCAAAACATTATAATCAAAAGGTCATGTTAAGGTCATTTTAAGGTCATGGTTTAAAACAATGATAAGACCCAATAAACACTTTTACATGACTCGGCCTGTCAGTCAAACTGGCCAGACGATACCCGACTGACCAATCAGCGTCCAGATTAGGCGGGGCTTATCAGTTGCCCGTTACAAAAAGTGTGTACGTAACAAAATCATCTACGGGGCATTTAAAGGGTGGTGCTTGGGAAAGTGGTGTACTCAGTACTGGTTCTACCCAGGAAAGTTGTATCCCGTGTATTGGTGCTTTACACCGAGCACGTTAAAGAACCAAGAGGTCTCTTCGCAAAGAGCTAGGGTATCGCACCCGGATTTCTTGTATCTCACTCTGTTTCTTCAAGTCTTCCAATGTCTGGATTTGACTGCGAATTGCTGTCACTTCTATCTCATGTCACTTATGGCATTCAAGCACTATTTAAGTCGTGATGGCGTCACGGCGGGGTCAAGCCATAATGCAGCCAATGGGCGCGGGCAGACCTTGATAAACTCAAATAAACAAAACAAAATCATCTACGTATATGACGCAAATTAATGTATAAACCTGTGTATTTATGATGACTATGATAAATTTTAACTACTAAATGTATGTTGTATGTTAGAACAGTTTTGCATTTCATTTTATACGGATATTTCCCTGAGAGGAACATTACGGTAGTCAATAATGACAATTCACTAAACTTGTATAACTTGAGTGATTTTTAATAGAGAAAGGAAGAAAAACAGCAACCTCCATTTGATCTTAACAAACGTCGTTTATTGCCTTCTTTCGTAAAGGAAATTAAAACATGTTTTGTTTCCCTAAATTTTGAGTTTTACAGTTTTAATACGGAGCGCGATTTCATTTGAGTTTGGATGACTTTTACTAATAATCTTTTTCGTGTTTGATGATTTCGTTCTATAATGTTTCACTTTTCAAACTTTTATAAATGATCATGAATTCAAAGCAGATGGTAAACAATTGTTAAGAAACTCACGCAGACATGCAGTTAATCAATTGATTACTTATAAATAACTAATATTCTATTTTATATATTTTTATTATAAACTTGTGGTGAAAATGTATAGATGTGGAAATCAACACATACATTTATATCTAGATACAGAAATTTAATTACATTGTGATCGATATCCAGGATTTGAGTAATATGTAAATATGTGGACCACAGGCATTCGGAACTCCTCGGCCATTTTATCGAAAACAACCTCGGATGTATTTGGACGGTTTACATACTCAAAAAGAGGAACGTTTAAGTCCGCTGCAAGTAGATCGCGTATTAATTTTATTTAGCAGTTAAACTTTATGACTTAACTCTTGGAAATCTTAATTATGTTTGCAATAATATACTTCACTGACAATCAATTTAAACTTGGATCAATAAAAACAATTCTAAAACACTATTTTTCATAAATGATATAATTAAAAAATTTACGAACAACTTCAACTGATGTACCTGCATACATCCGAGGTTGTTTTCGAAAAAAATGGCCGAGGAGTTCCGAATGGGACCACATGCTGATTTTACAACATCAGTTGTGGTCTTTCCAATATAGATTTTTAACAACACAAAGACAACAACGACACCTTCATGTCTTTTCCTCCCATTTGAATACAGGACGCCAAACTTTAATGAAAGCCATGTCAAAACCAACACCCTTAAAATGTCCAAGACCACTATATGGTGCTCATCCATCTCATTAAAATCATAGTGTGACGTTCGCTTCATTTCATTAGCATGCGCGACTGTGTACGAATAGCGTAACGACATAAAGGGAAATTGGGGAAATTTGATGCAAACAAAATCGCTTTACAGTAATATTTGTAAAGATATTTATTTTAAATTTCATGTGTCAGATCAGAAAATGTTTCTATCGAAAACTGGAATTTAATTATAAACATAATACTCCAAAGAGCGTTTGTGCTGTAGCATTTGTAGGAATTGGTTGATAAATGGTTAAAAGAAGATTGAGCAGATTTTTTACGAATAAATCAAAAGCATACATGTTGTTTTGCTAGGATATATTTCCCATTTGTAAATGTTGCACCGCGTTCTCTACCGCGTTATTTATGCTTTGCTGTAGTTTGTCTTAAAGTCATTCGGAACATTTCGGCAATTTTCCATCGAAAACAACCTAGGATGTATGCTGTACATCAGTAGAGGAAGTTCTTAAAAAAATATAATAATATTAATTAATTGTAGTGTTTAACGTGTATTTTGTATCACGAAGTTTAAATTGAGGGTCAGTGAAGTGTTTTATCGCATAAATATTTAAGATTCCCAAGAGTAAAGTCAATAAGTGTAACTGCTAAACTGAAATTACTACGCGATCTACTTGCAGCATAGTTCAGTGTAAAGATTTCTGACATTGTAAACCGTCCATATACATCCGAGGTTGTTTTCGATGGAATTTTGCCGCGGTGTTCCTAATGGTCTTATAGTCTGCTTAAGTGAGGAAAGAGAATGGTGGTGTTAGTAGTTTATACTCCGGGTCCCGGCGTGAGCACATTTAAGGGTCCCAGAATGACAGTTCAACCACCGCACACCTATCCTGGGCGGTTAACCAGTACTAGGTGCCTTCACTTCTGCAAGGAACTGACAACTTCTGTACATGCCAGGGGTAGTGGTACAGTGCGAATGGTCGTAGAAAGGATTTCATTACCAATCACAACAGAAGTGACCTGGTCCGCCCGGGAATCGAACCCTGGTTGTCCGATTAACAGTACAACGCTCTACCAACTGAGCTAACCGGGCGGACTGAGGAAAGAGAATGAGGTTACCAGTCTTTTTATATATCCCGTTTCAACAAGTGACGTTTTGACCTATCTGCCTTCAGGAAAAAGTTTCGCATTAAATATTTTGCAACATTTAATTGTTAAATCCGTATCAGTTCTAATTTATTGAATATTTTCAAGATTATGAATTGTGTAATTTGCTCCTGAGGTGAAAATCAATAATTCGAAACTAAATAATAAACAAAAAGTAAGAATATTTAACTTCCGGAGGGAGTAGAGAAAAAAAATCAAGAGTATTTTTCATTTTTCTCACGTGTACTTGATATAAGATAGGGGTCTAAGTCTTAAACAATGTATCCACACATTTGATAAAATAAATCAGTGAATTCAATGGTAATTCGTCAACAAACTATCTCATTTTTTTACCTGAAAGCGATACAGGTGAACATTTATCCAAATTTAAGAACCCGTCAAAACGTCAATAACGTGAAAGATGGAATCTAGCCAGTTTTTATAGTTTGAAAGACCACAAGTGGTAAGCTAATAATCCATTAATATTGTTGATTAAAGACTACGTGAACAAGCAATTTGAATTTGTTATGGTTAAATGTGTAGTGTGGGTAAGAAGTGAAAGTTAAAAGAACCAGTCGCCTGGTTAGCTCAATTGGTCAGAGAGTGCCATGCTAATTTCCAGCAGTTGTTGGTAGGCATCCACATTGGGGTGACCTTCTCCCAGGTTTAGATTAATGGTGCGATAGTAGAAGTGCATCTGGTGGCCTAAAATGTTAATCGGGAGAGGACTGTACTGCAGTGTGTAATGGTAAGAACCAGCCCCTCTATTAGCACATTTGGTTAGAGCACTGTGCTAGTGTTCTGGCGGTCATGAGTAGGGCCCCCACACCAGGTGAACTTTTTCGCCCAGGTTTACTTTACATGTACACACTCATCCGCTCGTGTGATTCACTTCTCAGCTCTAAGGTCATATTTTCTTAGTGACAGTTGTTTTCTTTGCACTGCTAGTCATATATACATCATGGTGCAATTTATAAATCAATGTGTATATATATATACCTTGGACTCTTCCATTTTGCTCCAGACTAATGCCAACTGCTTTGAAATACATACGAGGGTTAATACAGCTCTTGTTGTAATAGATGTTACTGTTGCTACTACTGACGTTTATTTTCATTGTTACCGTAATGGCAAAGACCCATCCATGATATTTTTTAAAAGCACCCTTTTATTTCCAGCTTGAGCTAAGAAAATGTAAGCTAAAGATAAACAGTACACTGAGTGAGTCCTAACCAAGAGTGACCAGTTGTCAAAGGTCATGGACAGTGGAGAGAACAGCGAGTGGCTTTATGAACTGCTGACTGAGGTCCAGCTTGACCAGTTCTTCACAAAATTGAGAGATGACCTTCAGGTTACCAGGTAGCCAACAAATTGCAGTAGTTTGTTTTAATCTACCGTAATTCACCTAAGAGTTCGGACACCTTAAAATAATTATTTTTTTCGCTGTCCGAATACATAGAAAATTACCATTTTTACATTTTATTTACATGTTTGTTTAACCTGCCTTTTTTCTTCATGTTTGCATTTAACATTTATTAATTTATCCGTAGTAATCAATGGTCATAAACTTATTTATTACGCCTAAAAGTGTAAATCCTTCATCAAGTTAATTAAAACACCATTTTATACATGCATTGAACTGAATAAACACATTCTATCGGCTTCAGATCAAAGAGTCACACTGTGTGACGTCACATAACTTATAGTTATACCCACGAGGATCTCGTGGAGAGCATGGACATTGCTATGCAGGATTAATGTATAACTGTACGATTATTGATTCTTACAGCCTATAAGTGAGGTACAAGTTTGAAAGTTTATTGGCAGATCATTTTACAAACATGTCATGTCTATGTTTTCTTAATCCCTTGATTGCCCTTGTTGTTTCTTTAATCCTCCAATAAATATATCACACTTCCTTTTCAACAGGCAATAAATCGTTTAGGATGGGTAGTAACTAATTAACTTGTCACAGTGGTGTATACTGTTAGGTAATCTAGCCAGGCATTGTAAAGATAAAAATCAATAATCTTCGTCTGTGAAACTTGGTAACTGTGAAAGTTATGATTGATGTCCTTTGGGTGTCCGAAAATTAGGTACACAAAATAAATTATTTTGGAAAATAATTATGGGTGTCCGAATATTTAGAGTGCCGAACTCTTAGGTGAATTACGGTACATACAAATCAAAGTGTGAGAGTGGTCGAGTGGCATAGGTGTCAGCCTCCTACCCAAGAGATTTTGGATTCGATCCCTACCAGGGCTACTTTCCCTCTCAAAATGGACATCAGTACTGGTTTCTACCCAAGAAACAGACTCAAGAGTGATTCTTTAAGCTATCAGCTATCATCACAATCGATTTAAAAGTGATTAGTATAAACTAATTCAAAGGAGTAATTTACAGTTTCAGCGAGAAATTTGAAACAATTATTTGCTCTTTAATCTTTGATACCAGTTTCAAATTTGGATTAGTTGGGACTGTAGTAAGAAATATTGCACAAAAAAATCAAAGCTACACAGCCCTGAAATAATACATTGTAATCAGCTGATTGTAATGCAACTGACCATTTATGACATGCTTTGTAATGTTTCTTTTCTATTCCAGAATATCCCACTTTGACTATGTTAAAGAGGAAGATCTTCAAAAGATCGGTATGGGTAAACCAGCCATTCGGCGTCTTCTGGATGCTGTCAAGCGGAAAAAAGCCACTCTTAGAAAAAAGGGTATCTTGGATAAGGTATGGGAATGGTTCTTAGGAAAAGGATATTTTGGATAAAGAATGGGATTGGTTCTGAGGAGAAAGGGTATCTTGGATAAGGTATGGGAATGGTTCTTAGGGAAAAGTGTATCTTGGGTAAGGCATGTGATTGGTTCTTAGGAGAAAGGGTATCATTGATAAGGTATGGGATTGGTTCTTAGGAATGGGGTATTTTGGATAAGGTATGCGATCAGTTCTAAGGGGAAAGGTATCTTAGATCAGGTATAGGATTGGTTCTAAGGGGAAAGGTATCTTGGATTTAGGTACAGGATTGGTTCTAAGGGGAAAAGTATCTTGGATAAGGTATAGGATTGGTTCTTATGAAAAAGAGTATCTTGGATATAAGGTAGAATGGTTATCTGGGAAAATTGTATCTTGGATTTTTTACATTATTAAGTACATGCTTGTTATACACACAGCTTATCTGCCTTATGTAGATACTGCCAAAGGTTCCAGAGAAGTCCAGCAGTAAGAAACCTAGTAGCCAAACCTCGAGCCTTCTTGACCAGACCCTCACCTGTCTGATTCCCGAACCATCACTTTTCCTCTATGATAAGCTGGGAAACGGTAGCTTCGGGGTTGTCCGGAAAGGCGACTGGAAAACGCCTTCTGGGGAAAAGGTATGATATTGTCTACATTTGCAATCTACATGTGCACTTTTGTTTGACAGAGCCGCCTTTGATGATTATGAAACATATTTGACATATTGTCAAGTCAACTTTCAGAAATAAGTATGAAAATAATAAATATACATAATTTTGACACTTAAGTTCATATAACAACATAGGTATTCGTAACAAAATATTATATAATATTACTGAAAGCAGTAACATCACATACACAATATGAATTCAGGTTTGTTCCCTGCTGGTGCCCCTGCTAATTCAATGCATATCAAAAGTGCCCTTTCTGGCCTAGCACCCTGCCCTTTTCAAACCTGGCTCGAGCACTGTAATTAATTGTAATAATAAATCCATGCATTCTGCTTTTCATATTTGATTTCCGTTTCCAGAAGTTTGTCGCGGTCAAGATTCTTCGGAAGGATGCCCTTGCAATGCCCGGAGCTTTTGAAGATTTTGTGAAGGAGGTGAATGTGATGCACAACTTGGACCATGAGAACATCATACGACTGTTTGGGATTGTTCTGTCTACCCCTCTCATGATGGTAGGTGAAGGAAGTTTGGAGCTTCAAACAGACTTACAGTAGTCTCATTGATAACAAATGAATGGGCAAGCAAGTTTGATATAGTTTCTTAACAAAGAATTGAGAAAAAAACAAGCAAAAAAACAGTGTTGTGATATACCAAAGCCTCATCAAATGTAGAACTAGAGTTTTGAGTAAAAGAGTAATGGAAGGTGGCTGCACCCTGTCCTGTTCTTGTAGCACCCTTCTAACCACAGGAAGATGAGCATTGGCAACCATTCTGCCTTCATAGAATTAAATGAACCTAAATGAGGCCTAGTTTAAGGAATGTTTGGCATGACAATCCCCTGCTGTGCATCTCCTGCTAACTGCACTGATGTCACAGTAGCGGCCAATTTTATGTGTTTTTGTTTATTGGCTCAAGGCCATTTAGGGTCCATTTCTATAAGAAAACCTCCAAAACTGCACAACAGGATATTCAGATCGAAGATCTGATAAGACAATTAGGCAATTAGATTAAGATCAATACACTCTAGGTTGTGTATAATACATTTGTAGAAAGTTTAAACTAGGCCTTTAAGTCTGTTCAATGATTTTATTAAAACTTGTAATATGATTATAAATTTATACATACATACATACATACATACATCTCTTGTTAGCTCGTCTGTTTTTCGAAGAAAAAAAGTCGAGTTATTGTGATAGCCTTGGCGTCGTCGGCGTCGTCTGCGTCTGCGTCTGCGTCGTCGTCGTCGTCCAAAAACTTTAACCTTACCTCATAACTCAGACGAGCGTTGGCACCCACTCCGCGGTGCTCTTGTTATTCTTCTACCAACTTTTTTGAACTAGAACTTTTTCATCATTACATGAGCAGATATCTTATGCTTATACAAGTCATGAGTTTATGGAAAAAATAGGTTAATTTTAATCATAGGTTTGTTAGAATAATTGCTAATATAGTTTATGCAAATCATACCTTACCGGTAATACATTTTAGGTGACAGAGTTAGCCCCCTTGGGAGCTCTTCTGGATTATCTTAGGAAGGAACAAGAGCGAATCCTTGTGTGTCAACTGTGTGACTACGCGATACAGGTTGCCAAGGGCATGTGTTATCTGGAGTCAAAACGATTCATACACCGTGACTTGGCGTCCAGGAATGTGCTTCTAATGTCAACAGACAAGGTACTGGCTGCAGTTTTACAAGGATAATTATATTGATGGATCATTATTCTGTTTGTTTGATTAATGTGATAATAGAAGATGATAAAAAAATATTGTCATCCCTCAAATGAGGACATCCGAGTTTAGTTTAAAAGTTCCTTTTTTACAACAATCATGAAGAAAGGGGGAAACCGGAGAATCGGAAGAAAACCCACTTGAATGATTTGGCGAACACCTACCAACCAAACTCACACCTTCGCTTCATTGTTTTTTAAAAAGCCTAACTCACATAGATTCATATATCAAAATCTTTTTTTTGTATGAAATGTGAATTAAATGCATTCAAAAATGATAAAACATCATAAAGAGTTAGTTGAATGACTTGAGGAGTGGATTTACAAAATTTGTTTCAAATGATTATGTGCAAGTTGCTGGGTGGACTTTGTCCATAAAAGTGTGTTTGTAAAAAGTTGAAAAAAGGTTGCCAAAATATTGTGTGAACTTACCACTGTTCTAAATAACACAAGCTTCATGAAAAGTGGAGGTTTGGTTCCCCAATCTGGCAACAAATTGTCAAATGTTTCCCAATCATGAAACACTAAAGGGGGACCAACTTGTTACCAAAACAAGCGAATACATCCATTTGGGTATTGTTGATTGATGCATGATTAAAATAAACATGTGACATTCATTGCAGGTGAAGATTGGAGGTTTTGGTCTTCTTCAAGTGCTCCCTGGTCATCACTATGAACACTATGTACTGTTACATTTGACATTCATTGCAGGTGAAGATTGGAGATTTTGGCCTTATGCGAGCTCTGCCCAGCCAAGAAGACCACTATGTAATGCAAGAACATAAGAAAGTTCCTTTTGCTTGGTATGTTTCATTTAAGCTTATCTGTTTTTCCCAGCGATTTTCTTGGTGCAATTTACTGCCAATAAACGGCTGTTCCTTTTTGCAGAAAAGTGTCCATTTTCTCCAAATTACCATAATTTTTTCCGATATGTACAATATGTATTTCATGAATAACACAGCTCTAATACAAAAATCTAAAAAGCATCAAAACATGCGTATTAGCCATAACCAGTATAACCAGTATACAATTTATTTGGCATGATTGTATTTCATTCCAAAGACTCTAAATATTCCAAATTTAGAAGGCACAGGCAGTGGAAAAAATCACACTGTTTTTTGAGGTATTTTCGTCTTTACTTGCAATTTTATCATTTCATGTCTAGTCCCTTTTAAAACACTCTGTTGATTATAAAGACATGTATTGAAAGTGGAGACCCATGCATACAGTAGTTACATTTGTATTTTATAAACATTTTACATGTCAATTTAAGCGTACAATTTCCCATTCATATTCCTTGTAATGTAATTTAATTATCCACTAGGTGTGCTCCAGAAAGCCTGAAGACTCGACAGTTTTCCCACGCCAGTGATGCTTGGATGTATGCAGTAACGCTATGGGAAATGTTTACGTTTGGACAGGAACCTTGGCTCGGATATAACGGCTCACAGGTATTGATGTGAAAGCTCGAAGTTAGTTTTTAGAATGGTATTACAGTCTGCAATGTTGCTCCCTTGCTGAACACCTGTGGCAAGTAAAACTCATGGCCAGTTCGGGCAAGTTGCTCTGGAAAAGTACATGTCAGAAGTGTTTTTTCTGGCACTTGAGTATTCCCAAAATTGAACATAATTTTTTTTATTTTAATCATGTTTTAAAATAAGTTGCATGCTCCGAATATCAGATATGATGTCACTGATTTTTGTCCCTGCTGTATGTGCTGACATTTGATTCTGACAGCAAATTGGACCAAATTTCAATTTAAAACAATTGATATCAAAATGTTATTTCACTGTGTGCTACAGTGAGATGTCAATTATATCTCACTGATAAAATATTAATGAAAACCAGCAAGCATATGATGAAATATTGTTGTTTGACAGTTGCCTATAACAAACAAACTGTTCCTTTGTATATAACAGCAGTCTCACTGTGTCCTTTCAGATTTTACACAAAATAGACGCTGAGGGAGAGAGGTTGTCACTTCCAGACTTGTGCCCAACAGAGATCTACCAGCTCATGTTGAAATGTTGGGCCCTAAAACCAGCTGAAAGGCCTTCGTTTCTGGACATCAAGGAGTACCTGTGTGAGGTAAAATATTTGTGTTATGAAAATCACATCTTGGTTACATTATACTCTTTTATAACAAGCACTCTTGTCTTGATCAGGCATGGAAAAGATTGGGAACTATTTGTGAAGTAGGAATCACATTTTTATTCTAAATTACTAATAGCTAACAATGACAAATCTATTAATATGTTTTTATAGTCCTGGTCATGAACAAGCTTAAAGCACTAAAAGCACTTATTGAGTTTCTGTGTGAAGTATGGGGTGCGAAAATTGTTTGTGTTGTAAGACTCACTACATGGTTACATTATACCAAATTAAATTATATTCTTTAAATTCATTTAATTTACACTATTTTAAATTATGTTTGAAATTTTAGAAGGAATGTTCAGGATAGTTTGTCTATTGTATTAAAAAGGATACAATTTACATGAAATTTAATTGCCATTAATTTATTTATTTTACAATTGTGCTAACAGAGAGATGGAAATTTAAAGGTAGACTTGGGTATTATACGTCATATTCACCCTTTAATTTAAAGAGTTTATTGTTAATGATTGTTTCAAAAAGAAATGAAAAACATCCTTGCCTTTAAAGCTGCACTCTCATAGATTGACACTTTTAACAAGTTTTTTTAATTTTTTGCCTTGAAAATAGCCAACCTTAAAAGATTATGCAAATGTCCATGATATAAGCTGCTTACAAAATATCAGATGGGAATGTTTTTTATATTTCTGTTAAAAAAACAACGTTTTATGGCTAAAAGCATTACTTATGCTTTATTTTCTAGACAATTGAGATCTGAGAGTTTATTGTGATTTATCTTATATGACTGGATTAAAGGCATTGATGCAAAAATCAGCTTATTCTGAGACAAAAATTAAAACAAATACCAAAACAGTCAATCTGTGAGAGTGCAGCTTTAATATTGCATGTGTGTACATGTATCATTACACATTTTGCCACAAAAGTCAGCTTTAGGCAAGTGAAATGCACCTAGATGCATTGTATGTTATGTATGTTTTCTTGTAAAAACAGCTTTATGCAATTACTTTGTCTTGTTTATATGAAGAATTATTGCATTTTACACATGTTTGTTTGAACAACCAATATATCTGGATTGACTTACTGTGGTCTTGATGATTATTTGTGTGCTTCTTTTTTGAATGATCTTTGCATAAACCTAGCATATTGTTGCACAAAGATAGACTCTGTACATGAAAACATTTATCAAATCATTCTTTTCCAGCTGGGACACAATTTCAATTTGGTGCGCTTTTGTAAAAATCTATACTTTTATGCTAATATAAAAAGAATAATATTGTTTGTATCGATGTTAGTTTATACAATCACTATATATTTTATATCGTGAACACCAAAATTAATAATTCACTCATGACCACTTATGAAATACAGCTTTTGTTGGCTACTCAGTGAAATATACTAAGATCTTACACTGACACAAACAATTATCTTCTATAAATGACATGGGTACCGTAAATGACTGGGTATTAGACGCCCTTTTTTCCCTCAGATTTCGATGCAAAAAAATGCCTGCCTATCATACCCAGTAACAATTTTTATGCCCACAAAGGTGGGCATATTAAAATCGCACCGTCCGTCTGTCCGTCCGTCCGTGTGTCCGGCTCAATAACTCGTGTTCGGGCTGTAACTTACCCTTGTATGGACAGATTTTAAAATAACTTGCCACATGTGTTCGGCATACCAAGACGACGTGTCACGTGCAAGACCCATGTCCCTACCTCTAAGGTCAAGGTCACACTTAGTGTTTATTCACAATGGAATGCTGCATATAAGGACATAGAGTATAGGTTGTCGTGTCCGGGCTGTAACTTTCCCTTGTATGGACAAAATTTAAAAGAACTTGCCACATGTGTTCAACATACCAAGAAGACGTGTCGCATGCAAGAACCGTGTCCTACCTCTAAGGTCAAGGTCACATTTAGGTGTTTATTCATAATGGAGTGCTGCATATAAGGATACAGAGTATTGGTTGTTATGTCCGGGCTGTAACTTTTTCTTGTTTGGACAGATTTGAAAATAACTTGCCACATGTGTTCGACATACCAAGACGACGTGTCACGTGCAACACCCATGTCCCTACTTCTAAGGTGAAAGATGCACTTAGTGTTTATTCACAATGGAATGCTGAATATAAGGACATAAGAATGTAGGTTGTCAAGTATGGGTGGTATTTTTTTATGTTCAGAGGCAATTTAAAATAACTTGCCATATGTATTTGTTTGATCTTTAACTTTTCATGGACTGACCTTGTTCATAGGTCAATGTCACATTCGGGGGCATTCGTCACATACTGTGACAGCTCTTGTTTAAACTTTTTTTCTGAGGTCGATTTGAAGCCGAGAGTTTGTTTAAATTTATGTAGAAAGGGATGTTACTTGCATCATATTGATCGAGTATATACGAGTTAAAACAGCGGTTGAAGATCGGGATACCGTATATCGTAAGACGTTTAAAATATAAACAAAAATATTTTCGATTTAAGTTATTCAATATTATTTTGAATAATAAATTGAATTGAACAATAATTAAACTTGCATATAAAAAAGCAAAGTTGGGCACTGTCAAAATATTTTTTGTCAGTTGTACGAGAAGGTGTGAAAAACTTGACTGCCTTTAACCGGTTTAACATACCAATTCTACAAACTGTTGCAATAATGGTCTTGTTTTTTCGCACTTTGTCACATTCTTTATTCTTTTCTGTAGGTGTTGACATTTTGAGAACAAACCCGTACAATATAAGGTTTTTGCATAACTTAACTTCATTTTCGACAGTTTATCATTGTATGGTTTTAAAGATAACCGTCGCCATTTTCACGAATTTTTTTTTCACTGTCAACAAACATGGTGGCCGAAAATGCCAGACGATTTGACATCTTTTCTATGCGTCTTTTGACCAAAAACATAGATTAAAAAAAATATTCTTGGACTTTTCACAGATTTTTTTCCCTGCGTCTAATACCCCCTATCGTCTTAAACCCAGTCATTTACGGTACATCGTTTAATGTCAATAATACAGTCAGAACTACAGGGACAAGCCCAGTAGTTAATTATTCAAATATAAACCAATAATAAGTTTTGCAAGGCTATGTGAATGCCGTAGTATCAGCAATGTTTCAGTCATCAGATATCATTATTTTCCATATTACCAGTAAATATTTTGTTTGGCTTTGTGCGAGTATACTGGAAGTTATCTTCTGAAAAGATTTCTTTTGTGTTCAAAAATTCTCCATTTACATTAACTTAAATTGGAAAAATGTGTATTTGATAGAATGGACCATTAAACTTCTTAAATTATAAATGGTATACGATTGTTGAAATTGTTTTTGTATATTTGAGATTTGCCTTTGAAACATTTGTGAGGACTCTCTTTATTTAGAATTATAACAAGCAAAACAAGGTTCCATAGTTTTATTTTTGTCGTTTTTAACATTATGCCATACTCAAATGTTTTCTGATAAAAGCATGTCATGATATTAGTTGCCGTCAATTCATTTACAGTATCGGGAAGTTTTACATCATGATATTTTTAGTTTAAGCCTGTCTGTTTAATCTATTGTCATAACTAAGCTCTTAAAAAAAAGATATTAAAATGAAACTTGGAACACATGTTGCTGAAGACAATACTATGAAACTAAGTACACTTATTGCCCAATACAATTAAACTTGGTACACACGTTGAAGATGACAATACAATGAAACTTAGTACACATGTTAAAGAAGACAATACAATGAAACTTAGTACACATGTTAAAGAAGACAATACAATGAAACTTAGTACACTTGTTGAAGAAGACAATAAAATGAAACTAAGTACACATATTGCCCAAGACAATACAATGATCCAAAGAAAAAACAATGAATCTTGAAACACATGTTGCTGACGATAATACAATGAAACTGGGAACACATGTTGCTGAAGACACTACAATGAAACTTGGAACACATGTTGCTGAAGGCATTACAATGAAACTTGGCACATGTTGGCACTACAATGAAACTTGGTACACATGTTGCCCAGGATTAAGCAATGAAACTTGATACACTTTTATTCATATCCGGTTGTTCCCCTTGTTCAACTGAAAACAACACATCGCAGACAACTTGTGTTTGAATTTGTTCTCCAAATCTATTTGTCAAGGTCAAGGTTTTTAGCTCACC
This sequence comes from Mya arenaria, assembly GCF_026914265.1. NCBI lineage: Eukaryota > Metazoa > Mollusca > Bivalvia > Myida > Myidae > Mya > Mya arenaria. The sequence goes on from NC_069130.1 coordinate 25,052,520, forward strand.
TGTCACGTAGTGACAAGGTGAGCTTTTGTGATCACTCTTCGTCGTCCGTCCGTCCGTCCGTCCGTCCGTCCGTCCGTCCGTCCGTCCGTTCACAATTGCTTGTGAACACAATAGAGGTCACAATTTTGACCTAATCTTTATGAAACTTGGTCAGACTGATCATCTCTATAAAATCTAGGTCAAGTTCGATATTGGGTCATCTGGGGTCAAAAACTAGGTCACTAGGTCAATTAGTAGAAAAACCTTGTGAACACAATAGAGGTCACAATTTTAGCCTAATCTCAATGCAACTTGGTCAGAATGGTCATCTCTATAAAATCTAGGTCAAGTTCGATATTGGGTCATCCGCGGTCAATAATAAGGTCACTAGGTCAATTAGTAGAAAAACCTTGTGAACACAATAGAGGTCACAATTTTAGCCTAATCTCAATGCAACTTGGTCAGAATGATCATCTCTATAAAATGTAGGTCAAGTTCGATATTGGGTCATCCGCGGTCAACAACTAGGTCACTAGGTCAATTAGTACAAAAACCTTGTGAACACAATAGAGGTCACAATTTTAGCCTAATCTCAATGCCACTTGGTCAGAATAATCATCTCTATAAAATCTAGGTCAAGTTCGATATTGGGTCATCCGCAGTCAATAACTAGGTCACTAGGTCAATTATTAGAAAAACCTTGTGAACACAACAGAGGTCACAATTTTGACCTAATCTTTATGAAACTTGGTCAGACTGATCATCTCTATGAAATCTAGGTCAAGTTCGATATTGGGTCATCTGGGGTCAAAAACTAGGTCAGTAGGTCAATTAGTAGAAATACCTTGTGAACACATTAGAGGTCACAATTTTAGCCTAATCTCAATGCAACTTGGTCAGAATGATCATCTCTATAAAATCTAGGTCAAGTTCGATATTGGGTCATCCGCGGTCAATAACTAGGTCACTAGGTCAATTAGTAGAAAAACCTTGTGAACACAATAGAGGTCACAATTTTAGCCTAATCTCAATGCAAATTGGTCAGAATGATCATCGCTGTAAAATGTAGGTCAAGTTTGATATTGGGTCATTCACGGTCAATAACTAGGTCACTAGGTCAATTAGTACAAAAACCTTGTGAACACAATAGAGGTCACAATTTTAGCCTAATCTCAATGCAACTTGGTCAGAATGATCATCTCTATAAAATCTAGGTCAAGTTCGATATTGGGTCATCCGCGGTCAATAACTAGGTCACTAGGTCAATTAGTACAAAAACCTTGTGAACACAATAGAGGTCACAATTTTAGGCTAATCTTAATGCAACTTGGTCAGAATGATCATCTCTATAAAATCTGGGTCAAGTTCGATATTGGGTCATACGCAGTCAATAACTAGGTCACTAGGTCAATTATTAGAAAAACCTTGTGAACAAAATAGAGGTCACAATTTTAGCCTTATCTTAATGAAACTTGGTCAGAATGATCATCTTAACATAAGCTAGGTCAAGTTCCATATTGGGTCAACCCAGGTCAAAAACTAGGTCACTAGGTCAATTAGTAGAAAAACCTTGTGAACACAATAGAGGTCACAATTTTAGCCTAATCTCAATGCAACTTGGTCAGAATGATCATCTCTATAAAATGTAGGTCAAGTTCGATATTGGGTCATCCGCGGTCAACAACTAGGTCACTAGGTCAATTAGTACAAAAACCTTGTGAACACAATAGAGGTCACAATTTTAGCCTAATCTCAATGCAAGTTGGTCAGAATAATCATCTCTATAAAATCTAGGTCAAGTTCGATATTGGGTCATCCGCAGTCAATAACTAGGTCACTAGGTCAATTATTAGAAAAACCTTGTGAACACAACAGAGGTCACAATTTTGACCTAATCTTTATGAAACTTGGTCAGAATGATCATCTCTATAAAATCTAGGTCAAGTTCGATATTGGGTCATCTGGGGTCAAAAACTAGGTCAGTAGGTCAATTAGTAGAAATACCTTGTGAACACATTAGAGCCTAATCTCAATGCAACTTGGTCAGAATGATCATCTCTATAAAATTTAGGTCAAGTTCGATATTGGGTCATCCGCGGTCAATAACTAGGTCACTAGGTCAATTAGTAGAAAAACCTTGTGAACACAATAGAGGTCACAATTTTAGCCTAATCTCATTGCAACTTGGTCAGAATGATCATCGCTATAAAATGTAGGTCAAGTTTGATATTGGGTCATTCACGGTCAATAACTAGGTCACTAGGTCAATTAGTACAAAAACCTTGTGAACACAATAGAGGTCACAATTTTAGCCTAATCTCAATGCAACTTGGTCAGAATGATCATCTCTATAAAATCTAGGTCAAGTTCGATATTGGGTCATCTGCGGTCAATAACTAGGTCACTAGGTCAATTAGTACAAAAACCTTGTGAACACAATAGAGGTCACAATTTTAGGCTAATCTTAATGCAACTTGGTCAGAATGATCATCTCTATAAAATCTGGGTCAAGTTCGATATTGGGTCATACGCAGTCAATAACTAGGTCACTAGGTCAATTATTAGAAAAACCTTGTGAACAAAATAGAGGTCACAATTTTAGCCTTATCTTAATGAAACTTGGTCAGAATGATCATCTTAACATAAGCTAGGTCAAGTTCCATATTGGGTCAACCCAGGTCAAAAACTAGGTCACTAGGTCAATTAGTAGAAAAACCTTGTGAACACAATAGAGGTCACAATTTTAGGCTTAACTCAATTCAACTTGGTCAGAATGATCATATCTAGAAAAATATAGGTCAAGTTCGATATTGGGTCATTCGCGGTCAATAACTAGGTCACTAGGTCAATTAGTATAAAAACCTTGTGAACACAATAGAGGTCACAACTTAAGCCTAATCTAAATGTAACTTGGTCAGAATGATCATCTCTATAAAATCTAGGTCAAGTTCGATATTGGGTCATTTACCGTCAATAACTAGGTCAATAGGTCAATTAGTAGAAAAACCTTGTGAACACAATAGAGGTCACAATTTTAGCCTAATGTTAATGCAACTTGGTCAGAATGATCATCTCTATAAAATCTGGGTCATGTTCGATATTGGGTCATCCGCAGTGTTCAATTTATGCCCCTGGGGAGAAGAGGCCCTATCCTGGGGGGAGTCACAAGTTTTGCATAGGCTTATATAGAACAAAAAACTTCTTGTCTAAACCAACAAGACATTGGCATTTTATATGTGGCATAACCTAGTGGCCCGCTACCAAGATTGTTCAATTTGTGCACCTGTGGTGAAAAGAGGCCTCACCCTGGGTGTCACAAGTTTTACATAGGCTTATATAGGAAAAAACTTTAAAATTTTCTTGTCTGAAGCCACAAGGACTAGGTCTTAAATATTTGGTTTGAAGCATTGCCTACTGATAGGGTCATGTGGGGTAAAAAACTAGGTCAGTGGGACAAATAAAAGAGTGGCCTCTAGGGGCCATACTTTTCATTGGATCTTTATGATAATAGGTCAGAATGTTCACTTTATTTAGCAAAGCTACAGGTGAGCGATACAGGGCCATCATGGCCCTCTTGTATAATATTTCCCTTCATTTTATCGTGTGTATCTAACAGGTGCGCCCATTGGATGTGAAGTCTCTACAGAGCTGTAATGAGGAGGGAAAACTGTACATTGAGCAGGGGGACCACATTACTGTTATAGAGGGAAGGTAGGTGGCCGAGAGTTGAAATCATAATTTAAACCATTCTAATCACTTTGTAGCTTCTCTGTTTGGAAGACATTGTGATCTAAGCACTGGGGTCATTGTTTACCTGCAAAAACTTCAACCATGACCATATCTTAAAATCATTCAAGATATTAGATTCAACCATTGTTTTTCAGAGACTTTATGTACATGTACAGAAAGGCCCATAACTCCATCTTTGATAAATATTGAGTGGTGCCCCTTTTCAACTAAAAATCAACATAATAACATAGTGTACAGCTTGTCTATTTTTCAAAATCCCTATTTCAGGTTATTGTTAAGCATTTAGCTCGAGATGGTGTCAGCAAGATTGTTTTCTTGTTTTGCTTAAACTTAAATGTATGCCACAACTCAAGAAAAAGCATGAACAATTTATGAAAGTTATTTACATTAAATTTGGTACACATGTTTACTCTAAAATAATGTGCAAGTGAAGCAAGTCCATTTACTCCGGCAGAAAAATTTCCAAACTCGAAAAACACATGAGCTTGGTATTTGTTTGCAATTGATAATTAAGGATTGAAGTATTTTTTTTTAATTTAATGAGCCTAAATAATTGCATAAACATATTCTTAATGATCACATGATTCAAAATTGCGCATTTATCAGAACCTTTGCTTAATTTGTGTAAAAGGATTTAGTTATATGTAACAGCCAAAAGGGCTTTTAAAATGCATCTAGTTAAATATTTGTAAGACTTGGAATGTAGAGGTTAGACATTTGAATTTTAGAAATGTTCCCATATTTCATATCTGGACTAACAAGTTCAACATATTTAAATGAAACTTGGTACACAATCGTGACAATGTGTGAAGCTAGGCAATTAACTCTGGTGCTTATTGTTGAGTTTTGTCCCTTGTTGTCATTGAAATATTCCTATATTTCCAGGCCCGACTGTTACTGGTGGAAAGGACAAAACAAGAGAACCCATATGGTTGGCCATTTTCCCCGGCATGTGGTGACCACCCAGCGTCGTCTAGGGGGCACAGACATCAGCAAGCCCTTGAAGAACAGCTTCATACACACAGGACACGGAGATCCAGGAGGGAAGTCATGGGGCAGCCCCGGGGAAATTGATGAGTAGGGATCAATTTTGCTGTAATTTGTTGTTGTTAATGTTATTGTAATTGCCCTTCTTCTTGCACGCACAGAAACTTGAGAACAAGGGTTGGTTGCCCTGACGAATGGTTGCCCCTATTGTTATTGAGGTCAAAAGTTATGGTTATGGTTAACAGTCTTATGAAATCTTTGTCTGGGCAGTAGCTCAACAGTCTTATGAAATCTTTGTCTGCACAGTAGCTCAACAGTCTTATGAAATCTTTGTCTGGGCAGTAGCTCAATAGTCTTATGAAATCTTTGTCTGCACAGTAGCTCAACAGTCTTATGAAATCTGTCTGGGCAGTAGCTCAACAGTCTTATGAAATCTTTGTCTGGGCAGAAGCTCAACAGTCTTATGAAATCTTTGTCTGGGCAGAAGCTCAACAGTCTTATGAAATCTTTGTCTGCACAGTAGTTCAACAGTCTTATGAAATCTTTGTCTGGGCAGAAGCTCAACAGTCTTATGAAATCTTTGTCTGCACAGTAGCTCAACAGTCTTATGAAATCTTTGTCTGCACAGTAGCTAAACAGTCATATGAAATCTTTGTCTGCACAGTAGCTCAACAGTCTTATGAAATCTTTGTCTGCCCAGAAGCTCAACAGTCTTATGCAATCTTTGTCTGCACAGTAGCTCAACAGTCTTATGAAATCTTTGTCTGCAAAGTAGCTCAACAGTCTTATGAAATCTTTGTCTGCACAGTAGCTCAACAGTCTTATGAAATCTTTGTCTGCACAGTAGCTCAACAGTCTTATGAAATCTTTGTTTTGGCAGAAGCTCAACAGTCTTATGAAATCTTTGTCTGCACAGTAGCTCAACATTCTTATGAAATCTTTGTCTGCACAGTAGCTAAACAGTCTTTTGCAATCTTTGTCTGCACAGTAGCTCAACAGTCTTATGGAATCTTTGTCTGCACAGTAGCTCAACAGTCTTATGAAATCTTTGTCTGCACAGTAGCTCAACAGTCTTATGAAATCTTTGTCTGCCCAGTAGCTCAACAGTCTTATGAAATCTTTGTCTGCCCAGTAGCTCAACAGTCTTATGAAATCTTTGTCTGCACAGTAGCTCAACAGTCTTATGAAATCTTTATCTGCACAGTAGCAAAACAGCAAATCCTCGTCATTCAACAGTCTTTTGCAATCTTTGTCAGCACAGTTAAGAATGGTTTGACCTTGGACCATAAAACTTCAGTGGTTTATGCTTGACCAGTAGTTGACCCCTATTGTTTTTGAGGTCAGTGTGCCAAAGGTCAGTTTCATTGCCTATTTTTGTGTTTGGTGTGAAGCATGATAGACGCATATTATTTTGTCCGCCATCATGATTGTCTGCGTCATCACACTTTGGTTTTCAATCAATAGATTATGAACAACCTTTTTCTGTCCTCAGGGTGTACCTGCGTAACCCTATGGAGCCCCCAGATCTTCATGGAAAGGCCCCGCCCCCAGGCTCACCTGAAACCAGCTTGGAAAAAAGAAGTAAGCACGGTTTTGTTCACATTGCTATTGCTAAAGTACATTATTAAAGTACAATCTTGTGAATTTTGAATGAGTGAGACCTCATGGTTTGGATTATCATTTGTAAGGCTTTTATGTGCACAAAATCATTGAAGTCAACTTGTTTCTATTTCACAGAACCAGTCAAGTCAACATGTTTCTTTTTCACAGAACCAGTCAAGTCAACATGTTTCTTTTTCACAGAACCAGTCAAGTCAACATGTTTCTGTTTTACAGAACCAGACACATCAACATGTTTCTGTTTTACAGAACCAGACATGTCAACATATTTCTGTTTTACAGAACCAGACAAGTTAACATGTTTCTTTTTCACAGAACCTGTCAAGTTAATATGTTTCTGTTTCACAGAATCATTGAAGTCAATATGTTTCTGTTTCACAGAACCAGACAAGTCAACATGTTTCTATTTCACAGAACCAGTCAAGTCAACATGTTTCTGTTTCACAGAATCATTGAAGTCAACATGTTTCTATTTCACAGAACCAGACATGTCCACATTTTTCTGTTTCACAGAACCTGACAAGTTAATGTGTTCCTATTTCACAGAACCAGTCCAGTCAATATGTTTTTATTTCACAGAATCATTCAAGTCAACATGTTTCTCTTTCACAGAACCAGTCAAGTTAACATGTTTCTACTTTCTCAGAACCAGTCAAGTCAACATGTTTCTATTTCACAGAACCAGTCAAGTCAACATGTTTTTATTTAAAAAAAAAACAGTCAGGTAAAAAAGTTTTTATTTCACAAAACCAGTCAAGTCAACATGTTACTATTTCACAGAATCAGTTAAGTCAACATCAAGATCTTTCTCTTGTACAGAACCATTTGGCTATGCAACCAGCCGCCAGTTTAACTACCACAAGTTTGAAGATGAACCAGCCAATGACGAGCCAACTTTTAGCCGAGCTGCAAAATCAAGTCAAGCGCTCGAACACCTAGATCTACAGAGAGCAGAATTGACAAGGTCTGATCAACACAGGTCAGGAAATTCTTTATCTAGATCTATTTTTGATACATAATCATTTTTTTTCCTAAAGCAAATACATATTAAACATGTTGTTGAATTTTATAAATAATGTTTATGTTTCTGAAAGCATACACATATTAAATTTGTTGTTCTATTTTGGAACATAATGTTAAGGTTTCATAAAGTAAACACATATAAGTAGTATATTCCTGAGAAAACTAGTTAAGAAAAAACTGTCTGTAGCTATGAATAATATCATAAAAAATTTAATCATAAGACTGTTATAGCCTTCGATCAAATTCTTTAATGTTTGTGTTACATGCTGCTTTCTAAACTTTGAATGAAATAAATATGTTTAAATCAACGCAGGTCTTGGCCAATGAAGTCCGGACATACAAAAGTGTATCGTAGAGAGAGTAATGAAAAACCGCTTATCGATTTCAATGACGATTCCTCAAGTAATCAAGTGGAAAGAACTTTGGGGAAGCCAAGTTCGTCAAACGAGATTAGCTCCATTTTTGACTCTTTGTTAACTGGCAATAGTTTGCAATATGGAAACCTGGATCTACCACAGCCTCTTATAAGGGATTCCATGGTGCAGCAAGATCCGTTTGAAATCAATCCATCTTATTATGCAATACAAAAACAGGCTTCTAAACCCACTGATTTAGATGTGAGGCGGAAGCAGACACCACCAGCTCGACCTAAACCCATAGTGTACAGACGCACAACTTCAATAGAAAGCCAACATAGTACTGACAGTTGGCAAAGTTTTTCGCCACCAAAGTGCACTGGCATTAAACTGCCACCTGAATACAGGAAACGCGATAACGCCTCCCCAGATACTACAAGTGTTCATTCGGCATATTCATTGCCCCCTCAGAAAGTTGACAACATGGACAAGCCAGATTCATTTCATTCCGCAGGCAATAGTCCCCAAAAGCAACCATCAACGCCAACTAAATCTCAGTCCACAAAAGCTGTTCTTGAAGAATTATTCTCAAAAGCCAAACCTAGTGTAGCCAGTAACAAAAATCTCCTGAAAAACAATTCTGTTCAGCCCGAGAAAAACATTCAACAGTCAAAGAATGTTGATAAAGCTTTTGATTGGCTGAATGATGCTTTGAATAATTTCCAGTTAAAAAAGGCGGGAAAATCTGATTCAGACCCTGTATTAGGAAAACAAGTGCCTTCACCTTTTTATGATCAAGTACCCAATGAAACAAGTTCAAATAATGCAATGTACACACGATCCCCTCACCAACAATTTTCACCTGGACAATACCCTGTACAGTACTGTGAGGTTCCGAATGAAAGAACAGGGAATGGAGCTTTAGCAGCAGGTAGTATTCCAAGGTATGATGATGTACCTCAATTTGATGATCCGAGGGACGTTAAACTTCCGACGGTGCGTAAAGATTCAATATATTCCCCACAGAGTACGACATCTACATATTCTGACTGGGGTGATGATTTTGATAGTGATATAGAGGAGCTAGGACAGACTGTGACTGGAAAGGAGGTCAACACACCGGCCCCTCCCCCTTTACCTAGCCGGGACTATGGTGCAGTTAGTGACTTTCGCGCGATTAACGCTTCAAATAATGCTGCACATAATCAAGTTTCTATGGTCTCCAATTTGCATGAAAAAGAGCATAAAGCTAACATATTTCCAATAGTTCAAGACGGGAAACAGTTAAGTCATACTCACTATTTCCTAATACCAGCAAAAGGTGACGAGCGGGGGGAGAAAGCAACAGCAGCTGTACGGCCGTTCTCCATAGACGGAAACCAGTTTATGAATGCAGAACAAGGTAGACATGATTATCAGAATGTCGAGGAGCTGAGAGTATTACCGAGGGAGCTGTGTCATGAGGCTAGCTCAAGACACAGCAGTTCTGCAGAAGACCTTTATCACAGACAACATTCAAAAGATTCCTCCTCGAGTGCAGGTCACTCGTGGAATAGCCAACACAGTCAAAATGTTGATTTGAATCACTCGTATCCACACGAAAACAGAAAACGACACTACAGCCGAACAAACTCGCATCAGTCCGAGTCGCTTGAGGCTAGCATAGACTCTCAGCGAGACAAAATCAATGCCTTACAACAATCTGTTATAGGAATCACTGACGAAGAATGCTACGCAGCACTGTGTCACTGTCAGGGCCATGTTGGTAAAGCAATCAAGCACTTAAAAACGGAGCAACTGTTTCGGCTCGGTTTAGCTCCCCGTGATCACTGTTATAGGTTACTGGAAGCGCTAAAGTGGAATCTCGAACTTGCCAGCTCTGTTATGTTGGACGAATATAAATCTACAAAAGCTTCAAGGGAAAGTGCTGTGTAGATGGATGTGGGGAGATAGGATGATTAAAGAATGTGATAAATTGCATGTACGTTTTGTTAGCTGTTATTAGTCATGATTTTTTTTTGTTATACAAACTGGTGAAATGCTAGTTTGTAAAAGGCTACGTCAGGCGGCTGTTCCCAGTTAAAACTGAATCATTGGCGCAATATTAAATTTATATAGCAGACTTGTTTCTAAGTCTTACTGTTAATGAAATACTTGTGCACCAGTCAATCGTAACCACGTGACCCCCAGGTCCGAGGAATAGCGGGGACTTTGACTTTCGGTCCAGTCTACCCCGGGTAAAATCCCCGCCCTGCGGTGATGAACAGATGGTAAAATCCCTGCCAGATGTACCGCACCCCAGGGACCTTAGGTAAGGCCCATTCCCCGCTATATTTTTGCGAACACAAAACCACCACATTCACCCGGTACTGCGGGGCCACCTGGAAGGTAAAAACACTGCTATCCCCGGTATACCCCCGGACCTGGGGGGGGGGGGGGGCGTGGTTACAATTGACTGGTGCATTATGTATTGAAAAAGGATAACCAATGCACAGGTTCAGTGATGGAATTTACATAAAGGCCAGTTTAAATTAATAACATTGCAGAGTTTTACTAACAAATTATACAAACTTCAGCGACAGACTTAATGTTGATAATGAAATAACTAATACAAATGCTTTTTATTTAGTAATATATTATTATGTACTATTTATAAGTTAAGTAATATACACATTTAAGTCTGCAGTACATTCTTGGAGCATGCAGCTTTAATGTTTTCGTCAGTTTTATGATGCTTAAAGCTGCACTTTCACAGATGGATCGTTTTGACATGTTTTTTTAAATGATTAATTTGCTATTTTTGTGTCAGTGTCTGGATACAGCGATATAAGACTGCTTATAAAAAAACAGATCGTAGTTTATTCTTTTAACGTTCGAAAAAATTGATGTTTTATGACCAAAAACATTACTCATGCTTTAAGAAATCTGAAATTTACCAAACAATTGAGATCTGTTCTACTGTGAGTGATCTAATTTGACTGAATTGAAGGCACTGATGCCATGATCTACTTTGACTGAATTGAAGGCACTGATGCCATGATCTACTTTGACTGAATTGAAGGCACTGATGCCATGATCTACTTTGACTGAATTGAAGGCACTGATGCCATGATCTACTTTGACTGAATTGAAGGCACTGATGCCATGATCTACTTTGACTGAATTGAAGGCACTGATGCCATGATCTACTTTGACTGAATTGAAGGCACTGATGCCATGATCTACTTTGACTGAATTGAAGGCACTGATGCCATGATCTACTTTGACTGAATTGAAGGCACTGATGCCATGATCTACTTTGACTGAATTGAAGGCACTGATGCCATGATCTACTTTGACTGAATTGAAGGCACTGATGCCATGATCTACTTTGACTGAATTGAAGGCACTGATGCCATGATCTACTTTGACTGAATTGAAGGCACTGATGCCATGATCTACTTTGACTGAATTGAAGGCACTGATGCCATGATCTACTTTGACTGAATTGAAGGCACTGATGCCAGAATAATTTTATTCTTAGAAGTAAGAAGTGTTTAAACTGACAATCTGTAAGAGTGCAGCTTTAAGCCTTAACTGCGTAATGTTTAATTATGATACTATGTCTTGAAGTGCTAAAGTAATGTATTAGGTTTAAAGTTCATGGATGTATAACCTTAACTCGACAGCTTTAACTGTAACTGAAACTCCTTATAGACTTATACATTTCATTTTAAGGTTAGCCATCCATCATGAGGAAGCAAAGATGTGTTAGTGCGTTTTAAATATTAACATCAAGATTATTTCTATGTTTGAAGTGACACTCTTATTCAAAATCAATGCATACACAATGTATACAAAACATAAATTCTGAGTGATAATCCTCTAACTACTTACTAAAATGTATTTTTGGAAAATATTATTTACTGATAAAACTATTGTTACCGTGATTTTAAATAGCAAAATGCAAAAACATGCAAAAATATTAAATGATTGGTGAGTGCTAAAAGACTTACTGTGATCTACTATGGTCACATAAGGTAGAAATACTGTGTTTTCTGCACCTTTTTTCAAATTAAACTCTGTATCCTTCATTAGAACCATTGTTTTTGACATTTATTCATCTTTTTTGGTATAGTAAAACATTTGAATTAAATGTGGTAAATCTTCTTTGGGAGTAAGAGTGCATCTTTAATCTGTTATTGATTAACTAATACATTACAGTATATTATTTTTGCTTGGATTACATTTTTAAAATCAAAATATGAGCACACTGTTATGATATGATATCTAAAATGGAGGTAATATAACAAAATTATACTTTGGTTAAAAAGCAATTTTATTAATTTATTTCTTAAATAACACAATGTCTATATAAGGTTAAAACTTAAAATATAATTATTCAACCCTTTAAAATGAATTTTCAACAGTAGCAATTTTTGGTATTAATGATGATGGATGGATTACCGTAAATGAAATATGTTGCCATATTGTCCAGCTGATGTTACCTTTTGCAATCAAATTTGGTGCACTAATTGTTCGATGCTTTGGAAATAAACACAACAGTGCTATAATTCTATATGAGTATGATATTTCCAATTTTCCGTAATCTGTTTTATAAAGAAAAAAAATGTGGTATTTTGATGGTCTTATTGTCATTGCTGTAACTGTTGTTGTCATTGTCATCATGCAAAAAGCTTTAATTTTGGCCATAAATAACTAGCCAAGATATTTGACTTTAACTTGGTACACATGTTGTAGAGATAACCTCCCCATGTACGGCAATCCTTTTCTTTGAGTTTTTAAAGGCTTGCTTGCTCCCATCATGGCTGCATTATGACTTGATTGCTTCACATCCCCCAGTGTCACTTAACAAACTTGTGAATTCAAAGAAAGAATTTCGGATATTAGTCAAGTAGTTTTTGGTCTGAAAGTGTCAGAATACCTAGTCAGGTCACATGTACCCAGTGCTCATCGATCTGGGTTAAATAATTGTTGAGTGATGCCGCTTGTTCAAATAAAAAACAACAACAACCAACATTGGGGTTTGGCTTAGCTCTGCGATGCTCTTGTTCACGATGTATTGTGCTGTGAATATAAAACTAAGCAAAAAGTCTTGCATTAAATGCTAGTGTTGTAACACTCATGGAATTGGTAAAAAATATATTGAGAACAATTACCTTGCATAACTAAAACACTACCATGGACAGCACATTGTTTTCAAAATTGGTGCCCCAATAAAAAGTGCTTTTTAGAAATAAGTGAAGGATTTTACTGGCTAAAATAACAATATGTTTGTGTTTTGTCTTTTGAAATTAAGTAGTGCTACGGATTCAACTGTTATCGGCTGCATGTATAAATGTACATGTATTGTGTATCTAGTGTTTTATATAAACAGCACAAAAGTGTGCTTTGTAAAATGTTGTTAAGCTGTGTACACTGCAATTGTTGTTTTCTCATTTTTAAAGGGTACAATTAGGTATGACTCCCAAAAAGTTCCAATTGGATGCATATTATCTTAATACACACATAATGAATGTTCATGCATTTATAGATAGGCAATGAGACCATTTTACTTTTTAAGGTTTTACTTCCCCTCTGAATACTCTTCAATTGTTAATTGGAGGTGTTTGGTAGGTTTTTCCAGCACTGGTCACATGAACAAGAACAAAGTCTTGGATGCAAGAATGAAAAATCTAACACTGACCTATGTAAAGAATTTTTTAACCATAAGAGGTCAATTTTATATGTTACCAATTGACTCAAATAGTGCTATGTGTAAGATAAAATTTACAAAAATTCAAATGTTTGGCACACTAGCTGTTCGATTTTTTAAACTCATATCATTTTTTGGACCGTACAATAAATAAGTATGTTGATGACTCGTACTGATCACAATACTTTGAGGCGTTTATTGTTGTTATTGATATTTTATAATGTTTATTGATTACATAAGTACCATTCTTTTGGTAAAAGCTTTATTATTTACTGAAATATTAAAACATGCTCTTTTTGATATATTCTCACCAAAAATAGTGTCTATGATTGTATAAACATCACATTATCATAACTTTTTAACTGAACTGTAAATTGAATCTCTGGAAGAATATATTTAATGAGAAAAACAATTTGAAGCCTTTAAGGCCTTTAAAACCTTGCCTATTTTGGCTGTTAAGCCTTGAATATTAATCCAATACCGTATACTGTATATATGAACCAGACTATATGATCATCATTTATTTTTGTTTCATGAACATTTGTGAAATGGCTTTAGAAGTTTTGTAGAGTAATTGAAATATTTTGTGTTTATTGAATGTCATATCTTAAAGTTAATTAGTCAGGATTAGTTCAGATAAGTTAAGATAAAATTAGATTTATGTATCTGGAGAATTTATATGTGTTCATTGTTCAGATCCACTCTGTTTAAATTTAGTAAATAAACCAAAAAAAAGGAAAAAAAATATCCATGTTCAGATAAACTCTGTTAAAATTTGTTTAATGAACCATAAACCAGAACAAATATGAGTGAAAATGCCCATAAAAGATACATCCGAATTGCTTGTGCCTTTTAGTTACCCATCGATGTTATCTTATGAAATAAATGTTTTAAACACAAACTTGTTAAGTAAGATGCCATATGTAGTTATTATTTAATTGATAGATTTTATGTTTGCCCCAATATCACGAAAATACTTAAGTCAAATCTCAAGTTCAATCTCAACTCATTTTACCATATAATACAAAATATATTGGAAATAAAAATATGTTTTTACAAATTTTAAAACGCATTCTTTCATTGAATATGCTGATCAAAACCTTTCGTCTAGATTCCAGTTGAAACCTTTTTTATAGCCAAAAATGTACTTGAGTTCCATTCATTGCCTTTTAACAATTACCCAAGTATATATTTTTGCTCTAGAACAAGATTTCTTTGAAATATTGTCAAAATCTTTCAATAACACATTCTATAAGAAAATAGGTTTACAAAAAGTTTGAAAACATGCAAGATTTTGAATAATACGATGCTTTTATGTGGTAAATGGAGTTGAGATAGAGATTGAGATTTGACTTAAGTATTTTCGTGATAGATTTTATGTTGGTGTTCATTAATGTTATTTAATTTTGTTATATTACTAACTGGCCAGTAAGTCAGCAATAATGCTGTTCATGAACAACAGTTTGTGAAATTTGTGGGTTTTTTTACTATGCATTATAGACAGTACAAATATTGCCATTATTTTCTACCGTATGTTAACTTTTCTGTGATTGACTTTTGTTCTGCTTCCTACAAAACCTCAGTGTTTTATATTAGGTTTTTTTATTAATTCTTAACTATCCATGTGAGTGGTCTAGTGTTATAGGTCTGTCTCTCACCCAAGAGGTTGTAGGCTCGATCCCCACCAGGGGTAATTTCTCACGGCCTCGCAAAAAAGGACACAGTACTAGTTTCTGCCCATGCAGGAAACAGACTCGAGACTGATCTTATAGTGATCTTATATTAAGCTATAAGCTTTCATCACAATCGAGCTAAAGTAAATTAGTATAAACCAACTATCCACCAGAAATAATTGTTGTTGTTTTTTGCTGGGAATATTGACTGGTAGGTTGTTAAACTCCTGTAGAATAACAAGGAACATTCTTAAATTTGTTGTAAAATCTTTTATCCTTACTTAAAATTTGTTAATATAACCATTAGATCTGCCCTGAGTTCAGCTTACACTAACAGTCAATCACGTTAGTGAACTGTTTTATTTCATATCCCTGTTGCATCGCAGGGCATACACTGCAAGCAAGAAAACCCAATCACAAACATATGCCACAAACACCTTGTACGTTAGCCTTAATGAACGTAGGGCTATTAATATAAGTAATAAAATCCATTACGGATTGAAGATCCATTATTGTGATATTATGTATGTGTTCTATTTTAACCTGTCTTTTGTCGGTATTAAAAAAGCGTCTAGGTATTGTTATACCCTTTGGCATTATATTAGTTGTTGTGCCCCTTTATCAAGTGAGGGGAACCACAGATGAGGGTGGAGCTCGCTCTTGTCTTAAACATATAGTCATAAAATGTCTAGGTATTGTAATGTCGTTGGCTTCGTCATCTTTTTAGTGCCCTGTTATCAGCTGTGGAAAACCACAGACGAGGGTGGAACTCACTCTTGTTTTCAACATAATACACTGACTGTTCAGAACTTTGTTAAAACCGCACTCTCACAGATTGAACGTTTTGACAACATTTTTTTTTTTTGTCTTGGAACGAGCCAATTTTTGCAAAAAACCCATTGAAACCAATTATATAAGACTGCTGATAAATGCTTATGTTTATGTTCAAAAATTGACGTTTTATGCATTTTTCTTGAACCGTTACTAACGGTTCAAGCCATAAAACATTTACTTTCAAACGGAGATATGAAAATTTGCGATCTGATCTTTTGTCAGCAATCTTTTATCATTGGTTTGCAGATATTTACGCAAAAATTTGCTCTTTCCAAGACAAAAAATTAAAAAGTTGTAAAAACAGTATATTTTTGAGAGTGCAGCTTTAAATTGAACAATGTTGTTAATGTCGTCGTTGTTAACTTTCAAATCTTGACTGCTCTGAAAGGTTAATGAATCTCATCGAGATCTGCTGTATTTCTACCTAGATTTGAGACAACTGTAACAGTTTCAGTTGTACCTTTTTTATTCAAAGATATAAAAGCACATCATAAAACACCTTACCTTTAAAAGTTAACTATGATGCCGTTAACAAAGTTGTTAACTTTAAACAAATTCTGAACAATCAGCCAATTGTCGTAAAGAGTCTAGGTATTGTCATGGTCTTGTCCTGAGTTCAGTTAAGGCTCACTCACGTTAACTAGCAGTTTTCTTTTATATTCTTTTTGCATTGTAGAACATACACTGCTAGCAATAAAACAAATTGTAAACATTACCCACAAACCTTTATTGAACTCCGATTTGCAAAGTTATTATTCTGCAACTAAATAACCATTATAAGACATTTACATAAAACTTTGGTGCATGTTACCATTGACAAAAGGCACTTGTATATTAAGGCCTTTAGCTCTGACTTTAATAGGAGTCATCAACTAATGCCTTTTTATGACTGAAGACACAGACCAGCATTGCCATCCAATACTAGTCCTCTTGGCAACTACCGTATTGCCAACTATTCACCAATAAATTTTGCATTGTTTTTTAAAAGTCTGGAGCATAATTGTGATGGATATTTACTTTTAGGTGGCTTTCTTTATCTGGGGCCATGATTATGGAAAGTCTCAAGTTCAAGTCTAGACTCAGACTCAGAAAGCACTTATGTTCACATACAAAGAATCATCTTTATTTAATTTGTTTGATAAACATATATTTAAATAATGGTACTATTTCAAGTAGTAATAAAATAAAGCAAATATCACCATCAATAGTCAACTTGAATGAAAGTTACAATGAATTGAAGATTTGCAGCTTTGCCACTCGAGTCTGAACCCGAACTTGAGACTGTTCGTACTCATGGCCGCTGGTGTCATTTCTTTCATCGTTGTTATAAATATAACCTTACATACTTGATGTTGTAGGATCAAATTTGATAATGAATATTGACTACCATATCACAGTTATTGTTAGTTGTCAAGTGAAGATTTTATCTTTGTTAATTAATACACAAGCAAAGTTTTATAGGACTTTTTATTCTGTTATGTATGATGTATTTGATAAAGATTTGATTTTGATACCTGATAATAAATGGATAATTCTAAACTGAAACTGGCTTTTGTTATCTTGAGCTTATAAATGTTCTATAAAATGCCAATTGGAGTACTGGGTAATTGTACAGCTAATCTGTGGGACTTTCCTAGTTTCTTGTAACAACGGGTTTTCTCCTTAAGCCCTTCCATCAAGTTTCATGCCTTATTAACAGTCAAATCCATGTAGGTGCTTAACGTCACCAAACAACCAGTACATCATTTATGTCACAATATAAGTATCTATTATGTGTTTTCGGTACGGATAGGAAAATCCGACCAGAGGGCACGCGCGTAAGCGGGTAACGAGGCTTGCCAAGTTACCGGTCACGCAGCGTGCCCGAGGGTCGGATTTCTTTATCTGGACCAGAAAAATATAATTGATATTTTTTCTTGCATACCTAAAATTATGAATTGTGGAAAAATTGACGTAGAAAATGCACTTTTGTACATTTCACAAAAAAAAAACGTGTGCGACGTTGTGTACTGAAGTCATAAAGTGCAGTAATTTTAAATCACTATTGACGTCAAATAGTTCCTCTAAAAATCACGCTTTAACGATTATTTATTTTCAATTTTAATGAAAAGTATTGCATACTTATATTTTTGATTGCACTTTATTGAAATTGCATAATATACTAAAATAAAACAAATAAGAAGTGGCACGTTGTTGCGCGTGACTTGTCTTAACATAGGGGTGTAAGACAAGTTTTTCAAGCACTGGTCACTTGACCGGAAACACACGTCTGGTATGCAAGAATAGGTAGTCTGGTTAGCACACTCCTTTCTTACCAAGGGTTCTCAAGCCTGGGCGCATGCAAGTTTTATTTGTGGACTAAGCCAGTCAAGTGGGTTTCCTCCAGGTTCTCAAGTTTCCCCCATGACACAAATCCACACCCAGGCATAACATCGTGCCAACAATGTGAGTGATCAATATAATGTTGTAATCAGGGCTTCTAAAAGTTTGGAACCTCGATCGGTCTGGAACCGGCGACAACCCCACCCACCCACCCCCTCAATAAAAAGAAAGACATGTTCAAAAGTCTGATTATATAGAAATATCACACATTTTCGCGACGTCTTTTCTGTCAATATTTGTTCGCGATGTGGCAATTCGTAAGAGGGCTCTAGAGCCAGCATAGCCGATTCAGATAGTCATTGATACAATGTGAGTGATCAATATAATGTTGTAAACATGTAATAACATGTTTAAAGATAACTTTTGGAATAATTAACATGAACAGCAATGGAATAAGTTTCATTTATTTTTTAACAAGAATATCATGATAGTTAATGTACAATCATGTGAACACAAGAAGTAGCACTCGTATGATATGCAGCCAGTACAGATTATATACAGCTATTATGCAAAAAAAAGAACAAAATGTGACAATGTCCCTCAATTGAAATAATATTTAAACATAAAAGAAATCGGCATGTGTTCATGTATCGCATTTATACATATATCACCACAAGCAGGGAAAAACCTTGTTTGACTTTTGTCAAGAATCGATCAGTTAAGACTGAGGTGGCTTATTAATGGTTATCGCTATAGGACGGTATTTTCCAAGCAGAAAAACAACAACCTTAGAACAACAGTATGCATTATTTGATATTCAACCAAAAACCTCAAGCAATCATTGACAATGAAAAAAACACATTAGGCTATTATAAATTAATTGCTAGATTTTCATCCACTTCTTTAAGGGCTATTCCATTTAAGCATATAACCCCCTGGGAGAAGGCACTTTTAAATCATACCACCCTCCTACAGAAGCAAATTTACCCTAGTGGGGTCCAAATTAGGGAAAAAGACACCCACTTATATACTATTTAAATAATTGCCTTCCCCCTCGGGGGTTATATTTAACTGAAATGGCCCTAAATGAGGGCAGCGGGTGATTTTTATTATTTCTTTTATTTTTCTTAGAAGACTGTTTCACTGTTGAATATGTCTTCATGCTCTTTCTTCATGGACCATATACATGTGTTTCTAGAGGAACCACAACATATTTGTAACAGATCTCCTTCTTTACATGTGAATGTTATACATCGACACCGAAGGTATGAATAAACATCGTTCCCAGACGAATACGCAAATACAGATTTTAGTTCAACATTTTTACTTGCGCGAAAAAGAGGGCAGGGAAGAGAATCTAGCAATAATTTATAGTTGACTTCGTCCGATTCTTTTTAAGTACTTACTTTAAAGTTAACATGATTAACGATATTGTAGTCAACTTTTAAATGTGAAACATTTTACACGTTTTTACATGTTCATATATCTTAATATAAACAAAGACAGCTCAAATTCTTGTTTCGAATTAGAAAATACAGAAATACAGATCACAAGTATATCCATTAAATTTCCAGAACAATATCAATTTGAAAGTTAACAACAACGACATTAACAACCGTCAACGTTGTTAACTAGTACTAAGTTCTGAACCATCGGTCCATTGTTAACATTAAAATACAGTTTGTATGACTATCTTATACCTCCTACATATTCAGTGACTTTGGTTTTTGTGACCTAATCAAAAATTGATCAAATGGCTTGACAAATGATTATAATTGAGACCAATTTTCAACCTGTTTGTTATAACAGAGTTATTCTTTAAAGCTATTTAGTTAAAATCATCTTATTTTACTGCTATTGTAGCTTTTGGTTTCCATATTGCTCCCTAAAAGTAACATAGTGCTCACTACGCCATGATGAACATTTTTGATGTTACTATAATGACATCACAACATTATGTTTATCATGCGATGTGATTTCCAATTAACATCAATTATATGGTGTTATGGTTATATACCACAGACAGAACAAGGAAATTTGTTAAATCTCGATGTAAAATCGAAATTAATTTCACGGAGTAAACACAGTCATTTTCTGTGATAACGGTTAAATTAATTTTGCTTGAATACCTCTGAAATTCAACAATTTTTCTGTTTCTTTTATATTATTCATTAACACCATTTTACATATAATAATTTGTTCGTTTATACACAGTGTGTGTATACCACGTGATAAACTATGTCATATTTGCTACATCGAAAGGCAACATTTTGCTTAAAACGAAGACATAGATAAAAATAACTTCTTTTTCTTCACCTCCACCATTTTGAATGAAACAAAGGGCAGTTTATGCTGCTTAAAGAGCCCCCCCCCCTTCATTTTATTACCAGAGTTTAATTAGTGAATTAATTTCCTCAAACACTGTTACAAACTTGTTTCAAAATAATGTTTTGACAGTCACTCAATCAGGTGGCATTTTTGTGAAAAGGTTTGTTTAAAAGTATTTAAAGAAACTAAACTCTCAATCAAACTCTGGTAAAAGACCGAGGCTTCAAATTTAGGGCAATCATCCCATGATGCAACACCTGTTGCCTTGTTTCCATACATCCTCAGTCCATTTTTGGTCATATGGTGATATTGATATCGTTAGTTTAATTTCTTATTCCTTATTGATGGTGGAAAATCCAACGGACAGAAACTCAACAAATTTAAGAAAATTCCATGGCTTCTGTTAAAGGAAGTTTGGGAGTAAATTACTCCTAGAAATGGGTTAAAACTTCCAAAATTGATTCCTTGAAAGTACAAAAACTTCCATAATTTTGAAGTAAACTTTCAAAGTTGAAAGCTTGGAAGTTTAAAACATCAAAACCTGGTGTCAATATTAATTTTAAGGTCACAACTTCAATCAGTCATTAAAGTATGAGTATGTGAATTTGGCAAGATAAAGTTGCAAATTATATGATTTTTAATACTAATTGAAAAATAGTGGAAAAAGATATCTTATTCAGGAGACCTAAACTTCCACATTTCAGTGAAAAACTTCCAAATTTGAGGGACAGGAAGTTCATACTTCCAATTCATAATGGAAGCCCTGAAATTCCTGAACTTTTACACTTCATTTTTCTCAAAACATGTTTGTCTCCCATGTTGTAAGGGATATTTGGACACTTGAATGAAATATGCATGGACTGAAATGACAGCTGATTTATCATTGACATTGGATGCTTTTGAGACAGTTTTAAGATTATGACCATTCAAAGTGTGAGGATAGTAGGTACAGTTTTAATCATGTTCAGATGATGACTGATATTTGCAGATAAACATGTATCCTCTTAGCAGCAGGGAATAAGTATATTTGACATTAATTTGAATGACCAATATGAGTTGTGACCTTGACCTTTAACTATATGACCTCAAAATCAATAGGGGTCATCTACTGGTCACAAACCTAAATGTCAAGTTTGAGGTCCATGGGTGCAAGCATTGTCGAGTTATCACACTCGACCTTAACAGTTACTATGACCTTGACTCAATGATCCCTTAAATCAATTGGGGGTAATCTTCTGGTCAGGTCAAGAGTCCATGTCAAATTTGATGACCATAGGTTAAGGCATTGTTGAGTTATCAGTCGGACAAGCTTTGACAACCTTTTCGCTGTGACCTTGACCTTTGACCCAATGACCCCCAAAATCAATAGGGGTCATCTACTGGTCAGGCCCAACCTTCATGTCAAGTTTGAAGAACATAGGTCCAAAAACTGTGGAGTTATCACTCGGACAAGCTTTGGTGAACCAACAGACAGACGGACCGACAGGTGCAAAGCAATATACTCCCTCTTCTTCAAAGGGGGGCATGAAAACACACATGGCGTGATGGAAATAAGGCAACAGCATGTATAACCTGTACATAATGGTGGAAATCAAGGAAACTGGAGAGATCTCGCTAGCAAAGCCATAAGAGCCTTTTGGGCATCACCATTTGCCTCTGTCAAAGCCCTGATCACGTCATGTCTACTGAATCCATTTTCCACTAGATTGCGAATCACATGTTCAGGGAAGGGGCTTCTAGACTGTGATGGCCCTGCTCCTACTGGACTTGTGGCCCCTTGACTTTGGGTCGACCCCTGATTTGGACCTGAATTGGACACTTGTAAATGACTGTATCCCTGGGTATTAGTGGACTGAGATGGAGTCTGTGAGTTTGGTGTGGGGAATAGAGAGGGTACTGGATTAGTTGAAGTGTTTTGAGGTCCCTGGTTGGACCTCTGTGTTTGGCTGCCTGGCTGTGTTGAAGTGACTGGTCTAGGAGCGCTTGCTGCGCCCAGATTTGAGTTTCCTGAAAAATAAGAAAAAAAATACAGTTTTTTTTTTCAGCGACAGTATCATACCAATGTGAAAATGTGGGAATGCATGTACAGGAACAGAGATTAAAAAAATTACATGCTGAATTTAAGAAGCCTCGGGTTAAAAGCATTGCTTATTAAAACACAACATATTTAACCAAAGCTAATATCTAGAAAGCAAGCAACAATAATTATTATCACGACATGCAAATAAAGTTGGTGGTACATCCAAGCCTTGCATAATGTTGCAATGCATAAAAAATATAATGAGACATTAATGGTGAATTTTACGAACGACATAAATGATAATACATATTTGTCAAATTTACAAAAACATTTTACGAACAACATAAGGCGTATTCTTCAAATTTAAAAACAAACTGTAGAGTTCATGGAAGTTATTTAAAAATAAAAAAATATTGTTTTGGAAGATATTAAAATAAGATATTAGACATATATACATTGTAGATTTGGAACTAACACAGTGCATTAAAATTGATAGGAAACAAAGTCAATTACCGCAACCAAAGCTGCTATTAAACAAGGATGAAAACATGTTAGTTAACAGTGAGAAACAATAAGTGGAGATACAAAGAGCTTAAAAATTAATACGAACCAAAGAAATGCAACAAAATGTCTTTAACACTCAACACAGACTGTTTACTTCCTGGTTTGAGCTGAAAAAGTCAGAAGCTTTGGCAGTTTAGTAAATGAGTCAAGATTCGTAATAATGCAAAGACATGTTACAGTTAAAGCCATCGCAATAAGAGTGTTAAAAGAAGAGTGTTAAAAGCATGTACATCACTGCACTTTATCAAAATTGAATTGCATTTTGCACAGGTGCAAGGTATATGGAATGACTAATGGTCCATTTAATGGTCGAAATGTCAATCGTTGGTTGTCTGGTTGGTGCAGTGGTAAAGGCACTCGCTTCTCTCCAAGGCAACCTGGGTTCGATCCCCAGCCTGGGTGCATGTGAGTTCTGGGGCCATGATTACGAACAGTCTCAAGTCCAAGTCTAGACTCAAGACTCAAAAAAGCATTTTTATAAAGGAACAAAATTTCATACTTATTCCAATTCTTTTATAAAAAAATATGTAAATACTTTTAAAACATTCAAATATTAATATATTTAGCAAATTTTACCATCAATGCTCCAATAGAAGGAAAATGAAAATGATATGAAGTTTTGCCAAAATGAGTCTTGAGTCTGAACTCAGACTTGAGACTGTTCGTAATCACTGCCCCAGCCATTGGTCACCAAGCCGGACCAGATGGTTTTCTTCAGGTGCTCTGGTTTTCCCCAAAACACAAGACCACACTCTTGCGCAACATTGTGCCAACAAGAGTGACTTAACATAAGTTATATAACTTTCCTTACACTCGTGTTTAAATAAATAACATTTAAAATTATCGTTCTACTCATCTGAATATAAATAAATACTAGTTGGGTTATAATGTTCACCCTGTTCATGTGCTAGGAGTAATTAAACTTTAGAAAAGGTTATGATTTCTAGCATTAAAGCTGCACTCTCACAGATTGACAGTTTTAACGAAAAAAAAAAAATGTCTTGAAATGAGCCAATTTTTTCTTAAATGTCTGGAAACCAGTGATATAATACTGCCAACAAAACATCAAATCACAGTTTTTCAATTTTACGGCACAAAATTAAAAGACAATTTTTTTTTGTCAAAATGGTCAATCTGTGAGAGTGCAGCTTTAAAATTGATGGCCTTAGAGTACTTAATGAGCAGCATTTTACATCAACAGTAAGTCATGGCATAGCAATTGGACAATATTCGACAAATTGTTATTGATTTACCAAAGTCAGACATAACTTCTGTTGCCAGTTAGATTATGTATTTTGTTAATGGCTTATTTTGTTAACAGCATATTTGTAGTGGCTTTTCCATGTTAAGCTAGTTAAACATAATTTACAAGAATATTACTCAATATTACCACAAGACTTCCTATATAAATCACTCGTCGCTAGTTTTTGCTATATGACCCATCAATAATCCAATAGCCATTCAATAGTTCTGAATTTTCTCCTATGGAAATATTTTCTTTCCATGTACCTATTGCATATTTTTTCATTATTCTATGTTTAATAATGCATTTATTGCAGAAAATTTAACAGTAATGTTTTCAATTCCTTTTAAATTCTTTAAAAGGTACATAACTTTTAATGTATGGCTACTTCTTTAAATGGAATTTTCAGTTTCAAATTGATCCAGGCTTCAAATTTACGAGGGTCATTCTTCATGTTAAAAGCAGCAGCGAATTAAATGTATAAAACTGCTTGGTCAGTGTTTGGTTTGGTCAAAGTATCCAAATAATAACTAACCAATCAAATCATTTCATTGAGTTTTTCAATTTGCTGCACATGTTTGTTTACATTTTGAATTATAGCAACAAGGGAAATAACTCTGAAATAATATGTACAAAAATTGTACATTACAAATTGCCGGTACTCTGTACACTTTAAATCGATCCATGGCATTTTTATAAAGTCATATTATTGTGAATAATTTATTTCTACTTTTGAAGATTATTTCTAATGCCATGTAATGAAACACTCAATGAAAGGCTTATCATCAATAGTGAAAACTTTTTGGACTCAGTTGTGAAGGACCAGGTGAATGATTTCCCTCGGCCTTGGGCGATTATATTTCACTAGTTCTTTTCCGACAATAGGCAAATACTTTCGACCAATGACCAGCAAACCATTCATAATCCATAAGAATATACCATACTGTTATACTGTTAGAATGTTTGAGCAAAAGTTATGAGCTCATATTCACAAAGCAATTAATTATTTTTGTTTAACTTCAAACAATTTTCCAATTTTTTTGCATATTAATTAAGAAATATCATCTTCTTTCAGTACTGATGGGAAATATTAGTATGCTATTACTCTTTGGACCTTTTAGTACTGATTCCAGACTCTTGTTTCAAAAATTAAGAATGATTTTGTTCAATTTCTCTTTTATAAGTCTGAGATTTCTAAAAGGGAAGTTGCCTAGTGAAAAGGGCCCATGATTTTATTTTGTAATAGACATTATAATATATATACGTATATATTTCATTCAACAAGACTTTTTGAGTTTTAGAGCATTCATTAAAGCTGCACTCTCACAGATTTGGCGGTTTGACAACTTTTTTATTTTTTGTCTTTGAACCATCAATTTATGCAAAAATGCATGGAAACCAGTCATATAAGACTGCTGATAAAAAATTGGATCGCAGAATTTTTATTTAAGTTCAAAAACCATTAGTAATGCTTTAAGCCATAAAACATTATTTTTTGAACAAATATGAAAATCTGCGATTTGATCTTTTGTCAGCAAGCTTTTATCATTGGTTTGCAGATACTTACGCAAAAAATTGCCCATTCTAAGATAATTATAAAAAAGTTGTAAAAACAGTATATCTGTGAGAGTGCAGCTTGAACAAAACTTTACTTCAAGAACTAACAGCCATTAAGAAATACACATTAGGGCATGGACGGGTTAAACATTTTGACCTCAACAATTAGCCGCAGATATCCAATATATACATTTCACAATGTGGAATAGACATGAATTAGAATAGTAAGTACATTGTTTTCTCCGCTTTTTAAAGCACCGGGAAGTAACCATTTCGTCTGAAACAAAAACAAGAAGTTTGTTATTGTTTGTCAGAAGAAAAGATGAACTGACGTCACTATGTATGTGGGCTCAGTCACACAGGTAGGGAATGGTCATCAATGAAAAATCACATGGAGAAGAAACAGCCCTTTCATTCCCAGAATCACTTCAACAAGCAGCAGGCAACAAGGCTGACATAAAAACACATTCAAAGCACAAAATATTTGATGGTTTTGCTGTATTTGTACTGAATTTGTACCCGAGTACCCGGCTCATAAGAACTCGTCCATGCCCTAATAGGCTAATACACATGCAACAGTAATGTTATATATATATATTAAAATAGTTAAAAGCAACATGTTCCCACAAGTGTTAACAATTCAAGAGATTTCGTACAAATACCATTCAATAGAATGCCAAGCATATATTTGAATTCTTGTCTGTTTATACATAGATTAAAGAACACACTAATAATTATATGTTCTACGGAGCAATGAAATTTGTGCCAAAGTCAGTGTGTATATGTAGCTTCAATGAAAGTACATATTTTATATGTGTTCATGTACCAAGATCCATGTGAACATTTCAGTTTCAAGTTATGCCTTTTTACAAAACATTTTCGTCATGAAAACACAAAGGCTATGTCAACACAGTCACTTACATTGTTAAAAAAATAGAGAAAAGCAAATCATAGCACTGCCAAACCAGACATATAGATCGATAGATCAAAGAATCTTCTCCAAAAATTCAAACAATCATTATTAGAATTCAGGGATACTCTTGGTGCAATTGACTGCCTCCCAAAGACTGTTTCCCCTTCCAATATAAGTGTCCAATTCCCTCCAAAATCATAATACTCTCCCAATTTGTTAGACACAGTTTCCATGATTTAATAAACAAGAGGCCAATGAGGGCCTATTTTCGACTGAAATGACCTTTTTGGTTATATACTGAACTCACATTCAAGCGAAGCAATCAGTGAACCTTGAATCACAAAGGGCAATGGGAAACAACTACTACAATTATACTCAACTCTCTAAACAAAGTAATCTCCCTTAGAAAATACTTTTGCGAGGTCTTAAGGGGGATGAACTATGACAATAATACACAACTCTCTGTACAAATTTGTCTCCCTTAGAAAATTATTTTGCATTTCAAGGGCCATATTAAAGTCATAAATGGGTGGATCTGGCTGGTTTTCAAAAGGAAGTGAGCTCTCATGGATATCTAACTACTGTAAAAGTTTGATATGGATATAATCAAAACTAAACACTTAATGGTATTCACAAGCAATTGTTTACAGACTCACGGATAACACGCCAGCGCATGAGCTCTTCTGGCCTCTGGCCAGTAGAGCTAAAAAGCAATATATTTCATGAACAAGATCTGTAACACTTACCCAATAATGTTTTCTAAAATGATAAACTTGAAGTGTGACCTTGACCTTGAGGTAGGGATGTGGGTCTTGCATGAGACACTTCGTCTTTTTGTACAGAAAATATGTGCCAAGCAATTTGAAAATCCCTCCCTCCATGAAAAGTTACAGCCCAGACACCGAAGACCGGACGCACAGTTGTGGGATTTTAATTTACCCAACTTCATGCGCAATAAAACACTGTAGGGAAAATTTTGATTTTTAGTTGTACATGTATGAACCTGTTAATCTATATCCATGTGCGACTTCTATTTCTTTTGGTGAAAATTCCATTTTTATATACATTTATGTAAAGATAACAAGTTGTTGTATTTTTATGTCACTTTACTGTTGTTTTTCCTGCCTGGTACATGTAGGTAGGATTTTTAAAATGGAACCTTATGCTAAATATATAGCGTTTTGGTATGGACTTAGGCTGAGTATCGTATAGTGGTATTGGTGTCTTTCACTCAAAAGGTCGTGGGTTTGAGCCCTATCACAAGACCATTCTCTTGGCTTCTCATAAATGGCCTCAGTACTGGTTTCATCCAGCTTAAATGACGGAAGAAGAAATGTGTCATATCACCTTACGGCAATCTCCAAATCAAGCTGAAATTATAATTAGTTCATATTAAAATCACAAACCTGCCGCCTCGTCTGCAGACTTCTGCAGGGCCTTGGCCAACTCTTCATCCCCAGACTCTGAGCCCGGTTCCCTGTTAATCCGGGCGTACGAGGGCAGCTGGTTCTCTGCGAGGAATGGAGTACGGGTTCCCGTGGTACCTATCAATAGCTCGTTCTTCTGGAGATCTATAACACACTGGAAAGATAATGATCAACTTGCTATATGGGTAAATAATACCTTAAAGTGACACTCTTATTTAAAATCAATACATACACATGTATAACAAACAATTTTTTTTAGTGATATACCTTCAACTACTTACCCAATAATGCATTTATGGAAAATATTAATTACTGATAACAATATTATGACCGTGTATCTAACAGCTGAAAACGCAAAAATATTAAATGATTGATGATACTAAAAGAATTACTGTGATGTACTATCGTCTCATAAGGTAGAAATACAGTGTTTTCTGCACATTTCTTTCAAATTAAACTCAGTATCCTTCACAAGCACCATTGTTTTCGACATTTCCTCAACCTTTTTGGTATATTAAAACAATTGTTTTAATTGTGTTAAATCTTATTTGGGAGTAAGAAAGCATCTTTAATATATGTTTTGCTATATGGAATTCAATATCAAGGCATGGAGCTGGTGATTGGAAACCAACAAAAGTAAAATGCATTTGCAGTGGCACAATGATCGTGAAAAAAAAAATCCTAATACATTATCTTTGGGTATTTATCTAAATATTTTTTCTGACACTAATTGGTTGATCTTTATTATAGTATGTTGTGGTCACAGATGGAATGAATCCAAGTTTGCCTGTATTTGTTTGTCCTGGTTCATAAGATGACTAGTAAAAATTTTCATTCGAGAACACATTTGAATTTTTACTTAAATTTTTACATCAGAGTTGTCTAGCGTCATGTCAATTTAATAAACAAGCATTCGGCCATGAAAATTTGGACTGACCTGCCCAGGCAGTAAAATAATATTTATTTCTTTTATTTTTTTGTTCTCATTTTTGTCAAAAAAAAAATAGTTTGGGTCATTGTGAATTTTGCTGGTCGGTAAGGAGAGGAGAAACAAAGAACATTTTATTATTGGCCTTATTTTTTGTTTCTTAACTCCACTTACTAACTCCAAAACATTTATTTTTTTAGTGCAAAGTTCATAAAACCCACCTGGTGTCTTTTCAACATATCCAGACCTAACAACATGTCCATGGGCTGGTCTTCAAGAATAGAAAATGAAGATTGAAGAAAGTCACTCTCTATCTGGATCATACCTATAATAAAGAATCAAAGCACTAAAAGTACTGAGAGACTGGGTCAATGGTAAAGTAGGTATCTGAAATGTCTATACAATTATAAATCCCCCAGTAGCAGGTATGTGATTGACCAGGCAGCTGAAGGGCTAAAACCCTTTTGTCAATTAATTTGGGTGGTGCTTTAGGCTCCCATTGGGGGTCAAAGGGATGAAGCACCCTGCTGCAGAAGCAAAACAGGCTGTTTAGAATCCATTTAAGGGCTCTCCTGATTTCAAATTTGAAGCAAACGGGAATGTCAAGACTATTTATTTTCTGTGGAAACGTGTAGTTTTTTCACAAATCTTCAACCTTTTGAAATTATGGCAAAGGTTTTCACAAATTTCAACAACAAAAAGAACATTTTTCTTCGAAAAACATACAAGTTAAATTCAAATTTGTTTACATGTACATCTTACTGCTGAACCACATCATACCTAGATGGACTCTTCCGATGATTTTCTGGGTTCCAACACCTTTTGCAATGCCTGCCCATCTCATGTCAACTAGTCTCATGATGTTACAGCGTTCTGCACAACTCTGACTCATAATTGTCATTTGAGCACCTGTGAAATAGAAAATTATATTTCCAACAGTAACCAATATATATAATACTGCTTTAAACTTTTCTTTTAATCTTTCCATGATTTAAAAACCGAATGACAATGAAGATGATGATGATGAAGATGATGACGACAATGACGATTATGATGATGACAACGATGACGACAATGATGACGACAATGATGATGATGATGATGAAAGACGATAATGATCATCATCATCAGGTGATGCCAATGATGTTGGTGGTGGCGACGACAAAAATGATGATGATGATGATAAAGTACTCCAAGGATTTTCTTTTAACCTTGACTTGTTGACATCGTTCACCTACCTGAATCAACAAAGGCTTGGACAGGATGGCCGTTCACTATACAGTTGACATAGAGCATCACAACCTGTCCAAAACTCTCCGGCACATGTTCTATGGCCGACTCCATATTTGTCTCGACATTCTTCATTCTGGGAGAAATAAAGAATACTCATTTTATTATAAAGACTTTGCTGATGTTTTCAAACTGGTTAATATTTTACACACATAGACTTTGGTTGGGGTGTATATAATATGTTTTCTTGACCGAGAATCCATACCATTTTCAGGTCAGCAAAACAATATATATATATACCCTAACACCAGTCTAAAGTTGATCTATCAAATCTATAGTCTTAGTCTATAGGTGAAATTCAGACAAAAGCTATGGTACAATTGAACAATTTTATAAAATGGTGCACCTCTACACCTGGACCAACATCTTATAAAAGGCTTAAATTACATGTAGGCCTTTAACCCTCTCTGCAAACAAACAAACAAATAACAACTATACTCTAAACATTATGAATTATTCTGACCTGATTTCCTCGGCTATAAGCCTCTGTGCCTCGGAGGAGAAGGGATCCATGCTAATCATTTTGTTGCGTTCTTCTTCACGCTTCAACCTTTCATTCCTCTGTTTTGTGTAAACCTCAATGAATCGACCTGAATTAGATTGTTTTTGTTTTTTTTAAAGTATTACACAGTCAGCAATTGCAGGGTTCTCAATAAGTTTTAGTAAAACCACCTCAAAAGGTAAAGTAATTGACAAGCTACTACTTATTTCTACTTAAAATTCACTTAATTTTCCCAAATTTGTACAAGCCCAATTGCCTTTTGAACTGTCCATTTTGACCAGAAGTTGATTCATAATTTCAGATGAAATTTTATTCTTATTGAAAAACACTGCAATGTTATGTATACAGTTATTGAAATAAGACTTTGGGAGAACAAGCCCGAATTCTAACACTAGTGCAGTCATCGAAATTAGACTTGAGGATGAACAAGCCCGAACTCTTATATTATTGCTTGGCATAACATTTTTGAACAAGCCATGCTATATAAAATTCAGAATTTGAGCAAGCCCGGAGGACATTTTACCAGTGCAGGGCTTGCAGGCTTGCGTAAATTTCGACCATTGCTAGTGCTTGGCATGAATAAAAAAATCAGTTCTAAATTTCCTTATATTAAACTGTACATATACAAAAACATTCTTTTTCAAAATAGACTTTACTAAAGTTAAGTAACACACATAACAAGTAATTTCCCAACCTGTATTCCCACTTTCCAATGCGTCAGAGAGTGGAGGATTTCTTTCTTTCAACAGCGCCCGTTCATGAGGGTTATTCTTGATAAGCTCGAGGATGACAAGAGGGTCTTCCAAGTCTGGTCTTGGAGGGGGCGGGTTTCCAGGAATGGCAATACTGCCAAAATCAATCATGGGGACTCCGCCACTTGCTGGAACATTAATGTGGATAATGACAAAGGCATTATTCACCAATCAGTTACATGTATGTGACCTACATGTCACTGTATGACTTTAAAGATGCACACTTACACCCAAAAAAGATTTACTACAATTATTTTATTTTTTTAATTTTCCAGAGAATAAATAAATGTCGAAAACAATACTTCTTATGACGAATACTGAGTTTAATTTGAAAGAAATGTGCATAAAAAATGGTATATCTGCCTTATGAGACTATAGTAGATCACAGTAAATCTTTTAGTATTCACCAATCTTTCAATATTTTTTGCGTGTTCTGCTATTTAATACAGGGTTACAATATTGTTATCAGTAATTAATATTTTCCATAAAAGCATTTTTTAGTAAGTAGTTAAAGGTTTATCAGTCAAACTTTAGTTTATGTTTGTTATGCATGTGTTCATTGTATTTCGGAACCTTTTTTGGCAAGTTTTAAAGTAATGCACCAGTCAATTGTAACCACAGCCCCCCGGGAGTATAGTGGGGAAGCCGGGGAAATGGGCCGGGTTTTTACCTTTCAGACGCAGTGCCGGGTGAATGTGTTGGTTTTGTCTTTGCGCCAAAAACAGCTGAAATGAGCCTTACTTAAAGTCCCTTGGGTGCGGGGGGCATTTAGCAGGGATTTTACCAGCAGTTTGTCCCCGGGAATCTTACCCAGGCTTGGCTGGACATAATGTCCCAAGTCCCCACTATTCCCCGGACCTGGGGTGGGGCCGTGGTTACAATTGACTAGTGCATAAATTCACAATTATAGGCATTCTGTTGTCAATTTTCGCAGGGGAATGGGAAAAAAACACTACTTAAAGCCAATTGAAACCCCTAGGTCCGGGGGATATACAATAGCGAGGAATGTGCCTTACCTAGGTAGCTAAAATAATGAGCGATCAGGGATGCTTTTTAATATTTTTGACATTTTTAATGTTATCACTGTAACGCTACAATTCTCTACCATTTAAAACCGGACGAAAGAATGTATAGTAGTATTATGCATCGATGCTGAATAATAATGACAAAATTGTTCAATATATACCCAACAGTGATCTAAACTGGATTTAACTTGTCATTATAGTTGGGGTTTTTTCCACATAAATGTATTCTGGGTAACGAATACCGTTTTACACATGTACACAACCTGTCAGATTTGTCCCAGATTTACAGATATCAGGATACTTGATAAACAATCAACACATGTAGGTGTTTTATGATATCTGAACATGTTTTTTGGCATAATGACATAAATAAATATGTGTGTAATAGTAGGTAATACTATTTTCGTAGAAATTTGAATTCATAACAGAGATAATTTCAAAATTGTGACCGCTAGGATTCTCTGCGCAAGGACCATTTGTTACTTTTTGCTGGGATGGTGGACGCCACAAGCCTGCCATAGTAAACAAGAGCCTTCGTAAGACAGCGTGCTCGACTACGCCGCTTTGACTTAGAATACAATAACGATGTAATAATGCCAAGTTTGGTCTCTTTATGTCAAACCTAACTAAAATTATTCGATAAATAAGGTGACTTTGATGCTGCCTGCCCACCAGCCCACCCAAACAATGACACAAGTCATTCAAATAACTTGATTTCCCATTATGAAAATGTGGTTAAGAATATACAAATATGCCTATCAAAGGAAATTTAAAAATAAATAAAAAAAAATCAAGGGCCATAATTTGTATTTAGGCTTAAAATGGAGTTATGTTTCTTGTTGTAAGATGGTCGTAAATAATTTTGAATTTTAAAGTACGTTTAATGAACGGTATAGAAGTTTTTTTTATTAAAATCCCAACTTGCCCATAACTTTTACTTGCCTAAAACTTTAACTTAAGTCAATCAGGGCCCATAACTTGTATTAAGGATATGGAGTTATGTAATCTAATTTGGTGATGGTCCTGAACAATTGTGTGAAGTATTAAGTCAATTGAATGAAGGGTATAGAAGTTATTAAACAATATCCCAACCTGCCCTAAAACTTTAACTTAAGTTCCATAGTCAATCAGGGGCCATAATTTGTATAAAAGATAATATGGAGTTATCTAACCTCATTATGTGACGGCTCTGAACATCTGTGTGAAGTATTAAGTCAATTGAATGAATGGTATTGGAGTTTTAAGTGAATATCCAAACTTGCCCTAAAACTTTAACCTGCCCTAAAACTTTAACCTAAGTCAATCAGAGGCCATAACTTGTATTTAGGATAATATATGGAGTTATGTAACCTCATTGTGTGATGGTCCTGAACGACTGTGTCAATTGAACAAAGGATATAGAAGTAATTAATAAATATTCAAACTTGCCCTAAAACTTTAACCTTAGTTCCATAGTCAATCAGGGGCCATAATCTGTGTAAAGAATAATATGGAGTTATTTCATCATGTGATGGCCCTGAACAACTGCGTGAAGTATTAAGTCAATTGAATGTAGGGTATTGGACTTAAGTGACAATCCCAACTTGCCCTTAAACTTTAACCGGACGCCGAGGCGAGTAAAATAGCCCACCTATTCTTCGAATAATCGAGCTAAAAATCATAAAAGACTTGCTGACGGCCATTTAGGTGGACTACTTACCTAGGATGTGCCCAGAGTGTCGGGGCATCTGGCCGGGATTTTTTTCCAGGAGTTTGGTCCCGCAGGATGGGGATTTTACCTTTTACCTGGGAAAGGCTGTACAGCGAGGGGGGGGGCGTGGTTACAATTGACTGGTGCATAACGCCGGATTTTAAAATTTTGAAAGAAAAAGATTAAGATAATATACCACCACTTCCAGATTGCCGAGGCTGACTAGCTTGTGAAGACGGATTTATCTGTTGCAGAAGAAGCATTTCACCATTGCCAATTCCATATTGTTTCAATGTTTTTTTATTGTCGTTCAGTGGTTTTCCGTTCCAAGTCAGCACCATTCTTTGTACCGGAACTCCGAGTTCAAACTCGCACTGTGCTTTTAAGTTTTCCAGTTCAAGGTCTTCACCTACCTCAATACTAATAAGACGATCGTCTAAAGTCGTTATTGTTAAGTTCATAATGCTAATTTTAGAAGTATGTAGCGCAAACAATGATATTTGTTCTAAACCGAAACTGATTCACGCTTCCGGTTAAGAAAACTACACCGTACTGTATAAAATTATTTCAATTAAATCGTCCGATTCGGAAACGGCATTTCAATAACTTTATTACTTTATGCAATGTAGCACTGGATACTGCGACTCTCGCATTCTCTATTGAAATCAGCAGCATAAACATCAACCGCGAATACAGACAGCAAGAAGAGGAACCGTCTAGGGGTCTGAACATTGCTTGTATATTTCAAGTCAGACTCAAGGCCCAATAAGATGGACGTTATGTCTTAAAGGGACTGTGTCACAGATTGGCACCAAAAAAAGTTTTTTTCTGTAACGAATCTAAGGACATTTATCATTTATCACGCTTTGATATCATAATTGTAAAAAAAGTACCAAAATGTAAAAAACATTGTGTTAACACCGACTAGCCAATCACGCATAAGGAATGAATTATACCTGGTAGACATACCCAGTAATCTTTTTTTAAAGGAAAAATACGAAATAACTGCTAAACTTCAATAAATTGTAAACTATGTGGTACTTCAGTTACTAAGTTTCAATGCATTGTACACATCGATGCCAAGTTTATGTCAGTTTTCGACAATTTTCTTTCGCTATTTTATTATACGCGAGACAGCCCCTTCAATAAAAATATATGATAGGAATTACAGGGACAACCATAGTAACCAAATATTTAACAAGTAGCTTACGTTTTTTTTTGTAAAAAAATGTAGAAAAGAGAATGTGGTTACCAGTCTACTTTTAACGGTCAGTGAAACAGAATCGAGCTCGTTTTGTGTTTAAGTTCAATTAATTTATTCGACAAAGGCAATATGATACCTTCAGCTGTATCTTCTGAAACAAATAACATGTGGTTTAATAATTATGGTTTGATTTTATTACAGGTCGGTATGGATGCTTTCAAGAGTTTTTATTTGAAACCATAAATTTTAAATCAACAATCCTGTCTAAACGATACTTGACAAGATGGAATTTATTTGGAGTCGGTTGGAATTAGCAACAAGTATGTAACATAAGCTCGTGTACAAGCCTTTTAACCGACTATGTTTTAACATACGGTATAGAGGTTAAAGCTGCAATGGCGAAATCAGTGATGATTTCAATAATAATTATAACATTTTACAATAAAAGTATACGATCATTTCATAAAATGATGATAATAAAAACAGTTCTAAAACAGATTAGTAGCAAAGCTATGACTGTGATATATATTTTTTTAAATTAAAATATTTAAAAGTAGCATGAATGATAGGTGCCAAGCTATCGGGTGTCAATTAAAACACTGTTAATGAGTGTAATGACAAGTATTATAAAAATAATGTATAGTTCGGACCATAAAAGCCAAGCACCCAAGAGGCATTCTGAAATTTCATAATGTTGAATTGGTCAAACGTTGGCAACTATCAAGTAATAGTAAATCAGTTAACATTACACATATTTTGACATAGCACATATTGATTAATGTATACATACATGCAACATTACTATGGTTCTAACAATGAAGCGAACACAGAAACAATATAAAGGCAAACCAAAAAATGATTCATCGACTGCAAGTTTCAGCTTTAACAACAACAACAACAACAACAAAAATAATAACAACAACAACAATAAAAACAACAATACTAAAAACAATACAAACAACACCAACAACATGATTACAAAAATGATTAATCGACTGCAAGTTTCAGCTTTAACAACAACAACAACAACAACAACAGCAACAACAACAACAACAACAATAATTACAAAAACAATAATTACAACAACAACAATAATAATTACAACTACAACTACAATAACAACAACAACAACAACAACAACAACAACAATAATAACAACAATACTAAAAACCATACAAACAACACCAACAACATGATTACAAAAATGATTAATCGACTGCAAGTTTCAGCTTTAACCACAACAACAACAACAACAACAACAACAACAACAACAACAACAACAATAATTACAACAACAATAATTACAACAACAACAATAATAATAACAACTACAATAATAACAACAACAACAACAACAACAACAAAAACAACAATAATAATAATAATAATAATAATAATAATAATAATAATAATAATAATAATAATAATAATAATAATAACAACAATAACAACAACAATAACAATAATAATAATAATAATAATAATAATAATAATAATAATAATAATAATAATAATAACAACAATGCCAAAAACAATACTAACAACGCCAACAACAATAACAACAACAATAATAATAACAACAACAACAGCAACAAGCAATGAAAAGCATAAAGCAAAAGCATCTAAATCATGCGAGAATAAACAAATAGCTACAAGCAACTCTGACACCGTTGGATACCCACACTACATTAAGAACTACGCTTAATGCTTTGTTGTGTATTTTATGAAGAATAACGCAATTTAGTATCTTGGTTGCCGACGATGCAAGCAACTAGGCACAAGTGGTTACGCAAATTATATCCAAATATGACAATGGTACACATATGATCACTATACAAGGACATATTACTATAACAGCATAGAAAAACACAGTAAATAAAATTCATGTATATATCGGTAACTTTATCACGCTTAAAGGGACCAGACACCAGATGATACAATTGCAAGAAAAAAAGAGAAAATTGTCATACACATATGTGTTATCGACCTTCAACTAGCTCTCTTTGGTATTTTTAGGCTTGTTTTGTGGAAATACTGTAATTGCCGATTTTTGGACCATCTGGTGTCTAGTCCCTTTAAGAGCTCTAAATAAACCGATACGATTTTAATTGGCTAAGCGCTATTTTTAAACAAGGACACACAGATGAGACAGGAACATGATAGTTGCGTTTATTCTTTTAATCATGTAAAATGATTACATTCAATGGAGGCCGATCATACAATCGGTCTCCATTGAATTAGATGGCATTGAAAATCTACGCTTGTTTTGAAGAAATACTGTACTTGCCGATTTTTGGACCATCTGGTGTCTAGTCCCTTTAAGTAGATCAACTAGAGCTATTATTTGGAATAGAAAATATAACAAACGAATAAAACTGGATGATTTTTGCTGAAGTCCAAATCTTAAATTAAAATCAACGAAGAGTGTTTTTTTTTTGAGTTTCGCCCTTAAAGGGACTGTGTCACAAGATTGGCACCAAAAAGTTTTGCTGTGACGAATCTCAGGACAATTATCTAATAGAATATGTTACGCTTTGATATCATAATTGTAAAAAAGTACCAAAATGGAAAAAAAATCGGGTGACATAATTAAGCTAATAGACCTACCTCGGTAATGTCACGTGATAACACCGACTAGCCAATCACGCATAAGGAATGAATTCTACCTTGTAGACATATCCAGTAATCTTTTTTAATGGAAAAATACGAAATAACTGTTAAACTTAAATACATTGTAAACTATGTGGTACTTCAGTTAATAAGTTTCAATGCATTGTACACATCGATGCCAAATTTATGTCAGTTTTCGACAATTTTCTTTCTTCCCCCGCTATTTTATCATACGTGAGACAGCCCCTTTAAACACAATGTAATTGGTCTGGAACGTTAGTACAATATATGTTTTTTTCTTCTTTTGGTTTACGTTTCAATGACGCCTGAGAATGGTTGAAACAATTGTTGTTCAATCATGATGCCGACTGTGAGATGTGTTTGTATGTATACAGGGGCGTAGCTAGGCCTAAAAATCATGTAGGCCCGATGGTTCTATGTGAGTTTGGGGACTTTTATATGTGCAATGGAACACACTTAATTATATTTTCAATGATTACAATAAAATCAAGCAATACACCCTGCACGTAGTTGAAATAAACACCAAACTTTGGTGAAAATAAAACAAGCTTTTGAGTTGTTCAAAGTGTTTGTGAAGCTATTAGTTTTGTCATTTTTCAAAAATAAAATGTAGGCACAGGTATACAAGGCCCATATGTAGCTACGCCACTGGTGTATGGGTATGTACAATTTGTATGTGTTGTTTGTTACAAATCCAGAACAATACAATATGATTAAACTAAACTTACACATGTCAAAGCAGTGTTTACATGTATGCTTACATGTGTTGCTTTCGATATAACAACAAACATGTTGTTTCTTTTTACAAGTGACGCAATTTATGTATTTGCTAAATGTACTTATATACAATAAATATTGTTTAAACTAACATGCAATCTATCTGTTAATACATGTATTTGGTTATCGCCTTGGGGTGGTCCATAATAGCATTCAGAATTTTAATTAAATAAATGCATACGCATGTGCACCAAACATAAATTTGGAGTGATTAACCTTTAACTACTAACTAAATAATGCATTTATGGATTTTTTTTCTATTTTATTTTCTTTTTTTTTTCATTAACCGTGTAATTAATAGGTGAAAACACACAGATATTAAATGACTGGTGGATCCGAAATATTTACACGGTGAGCAACTATCGTATCATAAGGTAGAAATACCGTGTTTCTGCACATTTCTTTCAAATTAAACCCGTTTTCCTTCATAAGAACTTCGACATTTATTTATCCTTTTCGGTCAATTAAAACAATTGTAAACTTCTATTTTCATCATAGCACGGCAACTCATATCGCGACATCATATATTTATACGTGAATAAAGATGTCTTATTTAGAAACCGTATTTTTAGTGTTTTCCAGTTTCGTCTTTTTTTCAATTTCGTCGAAATATTGTATTTTGTTTTGGTCAGTTAATTTGTACTTTATTAAGGAAGATTGGTTGATTTTAACAGGGAATGGGCCAGAAAACAAACCATATTTTCGAACAGGAAACAATTCTTATGTTTACGAAATTCGCATACATTAATCAAATTGAATTTGACTTTGATGAATATGTTGTTACATGCTTCATACGTGAGCAACTTTTCAGTATACGTAAAAACTGTCAGGATTTATCTCTGTTTACAAATCTTTGTTAATTGAACTGAGACTTACTTTTTGTCATAAAAACTCAACGCTCTGTTGACGAGACTAATGTGTTTTGAGTAAGTGACTAGTAGGTTTGTCACTAAGGCGTAACAAAAGTGTTTGTTTCTTGTTTGGTTAATTAACCCTTTGCATGCTGGGTAAATTGTCGTCTGCTAAAAAATGTCGTCTGGTTTATTCTAAATTTCTTTCAATTTACTTAAAACTTTGGGGATATATTGACTGAGTGGCAAACAGCTTGGAACCTGACCAGGCGCCGAGTTACTCCGTGTCTGGTCTGGTTCCAAGCTGTTTGCAAAGCCTTTAAAATTGCCATCAGCAGCCTAAGGGTTAATTATCTATTTCTATTTCTATTTAAGCCCCATTTTTTGCCACTGGCCAACTTTAATTAAATTTGAATCCATGTTAAGTTGTAACACAATGAATAACACATTAACATTAGCAAAATATATCTACTTTGCTAACCCGCTAAGGTTTTATTTCACATTACTTTGCACGTATTTCATTTTGTATATAAATTGCTGCTATTTAATGTAATTATACTAACACATTTAGCTACATTTCTATTTTTTATAACAACACTTTAACAACTATAGGATGTTATATCATTCATGTTAAAATGCTCCAGAAAGATATTGAATTGAATTGAATTGAATTTGTACTTTCTCCATTTATTGTATTGTATGTTATATGCTATGAACATTGTATATAATGTTTTAGGCAATAAACTTATCGTATCGTATTTTAGATAATATTTCATGTACATCGAACATGAGTATTGAATCAGATCTTTACTAAAAATATAAAGCGAAATCAAATGCATTTAAACAACCGTATGTTTTCACGTCCAATCTTAATTTATTGAAATCAAATACAATTAATATGTCATATTATTTTCTGTTCCGCCATAATTTATTGAAATCAAATACAGTTAACTTACCCTATTATTTCCCCGTCCAACCTTAGTGCCTGTATTGCCATCGGACAATGTTTTTTTACGTTTATTTCCTTTTTCTGGATACATCTTTTTCCGATCAAAAGGAG
Source organism: Mya arenaria (assembly GCF_026914265.1). Taxonomy (NCBI): domain Eukaryota; kingdom Metazoa; phylum Mollusca; class Bivalvia; order Myida; family Myidae; genus Mya; species Mya arenaria. The sequence goes on from NC_069130.1 coordinate 25,093,521, forward strand.
CCCCTCGGCCATTTTCCTTTAAAACAAGGACAAATTACACGAATTAGGAAGTGCCTACTCACCGTTAAATGCCTTACTTTTCTTTTTAAATAACACAATCCGGTGATATAAAGAATGGTTATACAATCTCAGACCAGTGGATACTTTTCATCTTTACAGGTTTTGAAGCTAAATGGTTTGTGATTTTAGAAACAGGCTGAACATGCTGGATCTTCTTGATTTACTTTTTTGTTTATATTTTCACCGCATTGTTTGGTATTCCTACACCGTATATGGCCATTTTACCGAATACACATTTGTTAGGTTTTATTTTTATTTTAAGAAACGTAACGGTCTTTTCTTACGTTGTTCAATGTTTAGTTTACAAGGAAAGCTTGCTCCCCATATATGGTGTTGGGGTCGTGAAGGACTGGAAATCAGTGTAATATTGCGTGCAAATTGGTCAATTGACGTTATAATATATATGAAATTTATTTAGTTGTGTCTGACCACAACTTGTCGTATAGCGGAGATGGCTGATGTGTTCCACAACAGAATCACATGGAACTAGGACATTTCCAAACCACATAAAACAACAACAACAAATACTGTCACATGTGACTGACAGCTTTTTTGAAGCTTTAATTTTTTGCTTCGGAGAGACGTGTACTTGTATTGTTTTTAGTGCAATCTAGCTAGTTCATTGGTAAAGGTCTTAGGCAATGATACTCAGGCAAAACTTTACCTAAACAATAAAAAATACCCACAACCATACCCTTTTTTCGGGACCAGTGATATCATAAACGAACATTATATTTTTGGCCTAATCGTATTCAGGCATAAACAATTTGCATGTTTTATTGATCCCATTTTGAAATGTTTTGCTGATCCTGGTGTTTATCTAAATAAATATCAAACAACCGAAACGCATCCGGCTTGTAGCCATAAACTTACCTATAAAACCTCAAACTTAGACGAAAAACGGCATTTAAAAAGCAGATTTTGTTGCATTGCTAGCAAAAAACTATTGACATATTAAACGTACTTTTATAGTGGTGCTCAGACTAAAAATGGCGAGGACGGATTATGTGAATACCTTCGTCTTGGCGATGGTCTTTATTCCTACAAGTGTCCTAAGCTTGTCATGTACGTATTCGATTTCTTTCATGCTTTTCGATGAAATATAGAGTTTTATCAGTGAAATAACAACAGTTAAAATATTTTCACTGCAAACTCAGGAGTGAATATATGAACTTTAAGAACAAGTTTAAAATTAATTGTAGTAACTTCAAAATATCTCATTCTTGAACAAGTGAATTTTGTCAAAAATGATTATTTAATATTTAGAAAGGTTTCATATCATTATGTTTAGATGAGGATATTCCTGTTAAATAAACCTTTATAAAACATAGTTTTCCTGTTTATCAAACGTTTTCTTGAAGTTGATTGCTCGGACATTTGTTTTCGTACAAAACATTATAGACGAAAACAACTGCTCGAACATAAATTTTATGCTGTATCATCTATTTAAAGGTACTCGTTCATGGCTTCTAAAATGCATTTTACGGATTTTGTTTATTACGTAATATAGTGTGGAAAATCATTTAGGAGTGTAAAAAGTATATATATTTCTTTTGGCTACGCCACACGTGAAATATAGTTTTTGGTGCTCATTCGGGGAAATATATTTCAATCATACACTGAAACAAACAACTATCCTCTATTGTGCTTTAAATAGATGTATATATGTGTTAGACTGGTATCGTTAAAAAATTATTTGATTTTTGAAGAAAATAGAATGAGGGTACTAGTCTATATAATTGTCAGACAGTTATAAGGTGAAAATAGAAATGAATTTGGCGCAATTTATGAAATCATATTGACACATCGGAACATAGTCCAACTTACACTGTTCTAAAGATACTTTAACTTACAACAGGTTCGTGTCACCAAAACTGGACGCATATTCTCACAACTGGCACGGATGGTGTGGTCACATTTGGTTCCAAGTCTGACCTCATCTCCGCGGCCATGACCGGAAGTGACGTCAGAATACAGATGAAGGATGATTACTTCACTAGCGTCCAAAACCTCCATACTGTCGGGGATAATATCTGCGGACAGGCCTTGTTTCACATCAGTAAAGCTTCGTGGAAAACTTTCCAAGGAAATGCGTACTGGTGGTTCCTCAACGTTTGCACGACTGGACGTTTCCAAATGATGCGTTATTACGTCGGCAACCACGTATCGGCAGGTGCGAACTTCTTAACATGGCAGATCAAGTGGTTTGTGAGGTTAGTCTGAAGTCAATCATTGCAGTAAGAATATTTGCATACAGAGCTCGTATTCGGAACTCCTCGGCCATTTTTATCGAAAACAACCTCGGATGTATACCTGTACACCAGTTGAAGTAGTTCGTAAATTTTTGAATTATATCATTAATGGAATGTAATGTTTTAGAGTTGTATTTATTGATCTAAGTTTAAATTGATTGCCAGTGAAGTGTATTATTGCAAACGTAATTAAGATTCACAAGAGTTAGGTCATAAAGTTTAACTGCTAAATAAATTTACTACGCGATCTACTTGCAGCGGACTTAAACTTACCACTTTTTGAGTATGTAAACCGTCCAAATACATCCGAGGTTATTTTCGATAAAAATGGCCGAGGAGCTCCGAAAGCCAGAGCTCGTATTAACCGGACTTAAAGCTTGTATCTAATTACCGTGCACATTCCTAACCCGTTGCCACGATTTCGAGTTCCAAAATATGTAATGTGTCCATAAACTGAAGAAAATCGTCTAGTTGGTAGAAAGATCTGACTTTTTAAGTAATTTATCTTCCATGGTCGCTGATGTTTTTCACATACGCGCAAATATATTTGCCGTGGATGAGTTTGACCCCGCTCTCCTGCCGGCCTCCCACACAACGAGGTAAGACGTAGGACAGCGTTCAATATGTAGGAAATGTATTGAACAATATCACGCCTCCAACATAAATGACGCAACGCCATTGGTCCAGGACAGGTCACCCGGTGACCCCATATTTTTCCATATTGGGTCACCAAATTTATGTCGTACCAAAATGGCGTCTATTTTCCGATTCCGATGATTAAATAAAACATTTAAACATGTGCACAGGTTGTCGACGTGATATATACATTACGGTGTTAGTAGGTGACCCGATATGGGATATACGGGGCGCAGGAAACCATATTCAGGTTCGAGCTTCGCTCTCACCCGATGTGGTTTAATTCCTATGCCCCGCATATCCCATATCGGGTCACCTACTTACCCCGTAACTTATAATATTCATCAATGGCAGCGTTCTATTTGTAGCACAATCTGCAAATATCTCATGATATATTACATCTTTTTTATATGAAGGGATAGCGGGCCATCCGTATATAAACACACGAGCGGCGGAACTACTTTGAATGGACATTTGAATGACGTAATCACTGACGTCAGACACGGCGCTGACGTTCGTGGAGTGTTGGAGAGTTTGGGTTACACTGCAAAAATGGATAACGTACAGGTAATGACATCCCGTTTTCAAGACTTCTTTCTAAATTAAATGCAACTTGTTTATCATAAGAAAAATGTTAATTGAATTGTTAACTATTAATCCATATCAAATTTTAAAACATTTTGTCTGTGAATAAAATAATTAGTCTTATTCAAACAAATAATTAGAAAATGTTACCCATCCAAACTATCCTTAAAAATGCACTCTTACTCAAAAACAAGATTTACCACAATGAATACAATTATTTAAATATAGCAAAAAGGATGAATAAATGTCGAAAACAATTGTTCTTATGAAGGATACCGAGTTTAATTTGAAAGAAAGGTGCAGAAAACATGGTATTTCTACCTTATGGAACGATAGTAGATTGCAGTAAATCTTTTAGCATTCACCAATCATTTAAAAAATTTGCGTTTTTAGCTATTAAGAACACGGTTATAATCTTGTTATCAGTAAATAATATTTTCTATAAATGCATTATTTAGTAAGTAGTTAAAGGTTTATCACCCAAAATTTTGTGTTTGTAATACACGTGTATGCATTGATTTTGAGGGTCACTTTAAGCAAGCTGCATTAATACTTGCACACATTATGTGTATCTAACTCACTTACAAATCGTCCCCATACATTTATATATTCAATGCAAAGTATCAACAATTGCATTGTAGATCTCCGATACCGGTAACCTGGTTGTTGGTCAGGCCGTTTGGCATGTCAGTCAGAGTTTAGCCCCGCCCAATATCGAGTTCCAGGGCAACGACTATTGGTGGTTCAGTAATTTCGCCTCAGACGGAGGCCATTACATGTCTAGGTGGAGAATAGGGGAACACACCTCTGTTGGTGCCACCAATGAAAACAGGCAAATAACGTGGTAGGTGCAATATATAAACCTAATTAATGGCGGTATGCTGCAGGCTATGGCTATTGCATTTTGTTCATGAATATAAGATTGCCAATTAATTGTTTTATTTACTAAAATTATAGGGCCTATCTATAAACAATTCATTTTAAGTATGTCAGTTTTGAGTTTTCTTAAAATGTCATATCCATGTGTTGATTATTATAATGTAATAATAATAAACTACTGTAAACGTCATTGTAAAATGTAATGATTAAAAGTAATACTCTAGGTACACGGATACGTGTTGGCAGCTGGCTTATCAGCACGACTCGGCCGGAAACGAGCTGCAGGGCTCGCTAGATATTCTGCGATCTGCTGCAGAGCGCGGTCATCGTGTGAAGATCATGATTGGTGACACGTCCGTGGAGCCCGAACAGGTGAGCGTCCGCGGCGGCCACGTCAACGCCATGATCATAAGCAAGGTTTTGAAGGCCAACAGTAACATCAAGGAGTTTGAATCTACAGGAGTCTGGGACTGGAGCATGGTGACAACGACTGGAACACAGACAACACTGAAGTTGCGCGTCGGAGAAGCAACGGAGACAGCGGACAGCCGCGCCACCACTGCGACGGCAGTGAAGTGGTTCATAGACACGCGGCCTTGGCGGAAGGTCCTGGCTCACAACAAAGCCGGCACGGTTACTTCCGGTTCTAAAGTGGCGCTAACGGACGCTGTGAAGCTAGGCGCGAGAGTTAGATACATTATGCGATTTGATGGTTCCGATTCAATAACTGTTCAGGAAGCAGATAATATTGCCATTAATGGTGCAGATGTTAGCGCCACTCACGTTCGCTCTGTAAGTCTGGAAGCGACCCCCGACTCCACGGCGGAGTTTCGCTTCCAGAATAATCCGTACTGGTGGTTCAGCATCGCTGCCACCACGGGTTCCGTTGACATGTCCCGATGGACGGTCGGGGAACACACAGACAGGGGGCACAGCAGTCAGACCGCTGCCATAGAGTGGTTCGTCAACTTTTAAAGGGCAACTGCTGAACACACGATATTGTTGGTGATATAACTCGGATTCTTATTGCCACTGGACGTGATCGCTGCCAGAATCGCTTCCATTAGATGTTAAGTGTTTCTTTTAAATGACAAGGCCTTAACATCTTTGAAAAACACACAAGTTTTAATTTATATATGAATTACACACAACGACCCTAATGTCCTGCCTGCGATTTTGTCAGATAAGGACTTCACTTGTTGCCACCATACATACCAATTGACATGTTATTCTAAAACTTCCATACGGTAATAAAACAAATATCTCTTAACGAAAGATTTTATGAATTAGGTAATATTGATAAAATTAAAAAATATATATATATATATGTACATTAGTTCTATAATTTGCTAAGAACAATTACATAATATTGATCACGTTCAGTTTGCTTTTATTTATTAATCGATCACCTAACACACAAGAGTATATGTAGTCATATTTTACAATGTAAACAAGTAAGATCATTTTAAAAGATTGCTTAATCCAGTGGTTTTGATTGTTGTAAAATATTTATTTTATTGTTGTATTACATAGTTGCATAAATCGATAACATTTTAATAAAATGTTTCAGTGAGTTATACTGTTATCTATTTCTGATCGGTCTTTATATACATGTATATAGAATGTCCCTCTGGCCTCCTTTATAATATTGAAGGCGTTAAATTAGAAAGAAGAAGAACAGAAAGATGATTTATTTGGATTTAAACATATTGTTTCTCATCCATACAAATAATTATAACACAAAATGATGGTAAATAAATACAAATAATACAGAAACAAAACAAGTGTAATCAAAGGATAGTATTTATAAGCGAATTTCTTATTTTATTAGCTTTGCTTATATATGTACACAATCGATTTAACACCGATCTTTTATTTGATGAAAACAACTCAATCAATTTCCACATACTCGGGTTTCTAGTGTAATACTTGCTTATATAATGTTTCCTAATGTCTTTGTAACAATCACATTTTAAAATAAAATGAAACTCATCTTCAATGTCTCTTAAAGCATTAACACATAATACGCATTGTCTATCTTCTCTATTGACACGTTGCGGTCCATATCGTCCAGTTTCCACATGTAATTTGTGACCAGATACACGCATCCTCGTTAAACAGCTACGCAGTGATTTGTTTGTAACAATGTACAGATATTGTTCGTATTCAAGGTTATGTTTTAAATGTTTGTACACTGTCAATACACAATTATTTTGTAGACTCTCTCGCCATTCTTGCATGAAATTATCTATAACTGTCTGCTTAAACATAGGTATAAACTGCTTAGTAATAACAATGTCTGGATTATTCCATACATAAGTGAAACCAAATTTGTCGAGAATATTCTTAATATTGCTACACCAATTATGTTTTCCATTAACAAAGTCGATATATGATAGATCGTACAAAGATTTAATAATACAATTGTCTGTATTGACGACCTTAAGCCAGTATTTAATTAGCCGTATATATCGATTTATATGCAATGGGTATCGACCAAGTTCTCCGTAAACGCTACAGTTACTTGTGGAAAGTTTAACGTTTAGTAGTCGTTTACAAAATCTTAAATGCAGCCTCTCTACTTCCTGAGACTTCACATAACCCCAAACTTCACATGAATAATTCAATATTGAGCTAACAAATGCATCAAAAAGTTGACAACATGTTTTGGGTGTAAAGTTAAATGATTTTAAATTTGACATAAGCGTGTTCATAGCCTTAAGGCCTTTTCCCGTTAGCATATTCTGATTTAACGCGAACGATCCACTCGAGCTGAACACCATTCCTAGATAATTGAATTCATTTACTGTATCTAAGTTAACATTGTCATATGTCCATTTTTCACCTTGTCTCAAACGACCTCTCTTTTTAAAAACGATGACCTTTGTTTTGTCGGTATTGACTTGTAATCCCCATTTATCGCAATAGTTTTTAAGCGCATTCAAACTTTCCTGTAGATCTTCCGGAGATTCAGCTATCAAAGCCATATCATCTGCATACATAAGCAGGAGTAAAGTCAATTCCTTGATTAATATTCCACTTGTAGGAAGTGTTTCAATATAAAGTTCCATATCTTCTACAAATAATGAGTAAAAAATCGGAGAACACACATCCCCCTGCTTCAAACCGACTGCTATTTCAATAAAATCGGACATCTTTTCACAATGTTTGACTTTGCACCGCACTTTGTCATACATAGACCGTACTATACGAAGCATTTTCCCAGAAACACCGAGTTTATATAGCTTATACCATAACGCAGAGTGGTTAATAGAGTCAAAAACTCGTTTCATGTCGACCATGGCTACATACAAGCGTTTGCCGTTGTTTAGCATATGCTCAATCAAGAAATTTAAACTGAAAATTGCTTCCACTGTTGAGTAACCCTTTCTAAAACCGAATTGGCTATCAGGTAGTTTTTCATGTGTATCGCCCCAGGTCATAAGTCGAGTGTTAATAATGCTAGTAAAGAGTTTTGCCATTGAACTCATAAGGGTTATCCCTCTAAAGTTTGTGACTTGGTCCTCGTCGCCTTTCTTGTACACGGGTACTATGATAGATTCCATCCAACTGTCTGGAAAAAATCCACTATTTAATATAAGGTTAAATAAATCGGTCAAATGGCCAAGTACTATATCTCCGGCTTCAATAAAATATTCATTAATAAGTCCGTCTTGAGATCCCGCTTTCGCTCGTTTTAATGATTGTATCGCTTTTGTCACTTCCGCTGGAGTAATGTCATTGTCAAGCTCCTCATATATAGGATCGCTAGGGTCTGATGGCCGTTTGGAGAACTGTTCAGCCTCAGGATTGGAGAATCCATTTAAACCATCCGACAGCGTTTGGAAATACTCTTGAAAATCTTTAACTTGTATATTATTCCCGCGCTTTGCCTTACGCTTTGAAAAATATTTCCAGAAGTCCTTCGGTTTTTTCTTCTTTAGCCCTTCAATGTCTTTCATTTTAGTTATCGTGTGCGACCTCTTTTTATTCATAGTCAATAGTTTATATGCACGTTTGGCTTCAAATAAAAGTTGACGGTTTTCATCACTTTTTAAGGCATTAAACCGTTTAACGGCTTCCATATAGACCCTTTTCTTTTCATAGCACTCTTTATCAAACCAGGCTGCACGTTTGATAGCTTCAAACGAAGCATGATTAGGTTTACCAGTTTTATGTCGTATCTTCGTGAATAATGGCATTGCGACAACATTTATGATTTCAATAAACCTTTCAACACAATTATTTACATTGGTTTTATCCATTGTGTTAATGTTCAATGATATTTCATTTAGTTTCGGTAGTTGGGAAATTAAACCACGTCTAAATTCCGTTTTAAGTTCATCATTCCATCTGATATATGTATGCTCATCTTCATCATTGATACGCTGACCTACTACTATTCGATCACTATGGAGCACAACATGTAACGGTGCGTGATCAGAGTAACCGTTGAATTCCATAACTTTAAAAACCGTAATACAATTAAAATCCTCTTCCTTTGATAATAAATAGTCTATTGTACTACTGCCAATTTCACTCAGGTACGTAAATTTACCGCTATGATCAAGACGACCGTTACATATCCTTAAGCAAGTAGCCTTACATAGATCAATTACCTTTAATCCCTGGCCGTTAAATGTTTTATCTTCGTTTATCCTAATCAAAGGTCTATCAGCAATATAACCACCAGGATCCAAGTTTGAATTAACATAGTCATATGGAATAAAATCCGGTTTTTCACCAACTCGGCCATTGAAATCACCGGCCGTAAATACTTTAATTCAAAAATATCTGTTTCTAATATTTCAAACAGATTACAGTTTATTGTGTTGAATGCCGGTGAATTCTCACCCCACATATAAACAGCACCAAAGTATATGTCTTCTTCAAAATTAAAGAAACTACTGTCAAATTTTAACCATATGATGGTATCGTGGTGATTACGAGTTACAGAAATTCCATTAGCAAGATTTTCTCGAATATATATAACTATACCGCCGCTGTTTCGTCTTGCTTTCTTATGTTGGAATTTCCTATAAAAGTTAAACACCTTAAATCCATCGATATTGATATCGCTATTTTGTTTTGTCCATGATTCAAATAACACTATGACATCATAAGTGTGAAGTAACGATAGGAAGTCATCTTGAAGTTTATCTGAAGTTAAACCTTGGCAATTCCAAGTACATATTTTAACATCACCTTCCTGCTCTACCTATTGAACCTTTCCGTACTTTCCGTCTGTGTAGATCTGGCCGTCCACAAAGAGTTTGTTATATTTCATATAAGCATCCTTTCCGTCTTTTCTGGCTGCCAGCATTATAGGGACAAGTTTGCGTCTTTGGTCAGCTACTGATGGCGGAAATTGGTCATGCATGTATTTTCCAGATCTATCTGGGATATTAGCTCTTAGAGTCTTGAACGATGCCTTGTCTTGCATTTCTTTAAATGACACCAATATATTTCTGGGTTTGTGACTCGTTTTACGACCGACTCTGTAGACCTTCGGACTCCACACACATTGACCAACCCAATTGCGTTCATACCCCGATAATGACATCAACCCCGCAATTCATTCCTTAAATGTCTATCAACTTCAATTTTAAGAGAGAAAAAATGATCACAGTTGTAATATATTAAAACCTAGTTAATACTTGTACTAGTTCAATTCTGACCATAGCGTAAACAAAGAAAGTATAACAAATTATTTATATATGTAGACACTAAGACCAATTATCTGTAACAGTTCTATATGGAAATAAGAACCATTAGAATGTTCATAAGCACATGACTTACATACGCAGGAGTGGATATTTTTTAACTTCTTTTCACACAAATACATAGCAAAACAGAGGAAAGTGACCCAGCTTACTAAGTAGTTGGAGTATAAAAGCCAATACATGTTTGCAAAATCTGAGGTATATATAAATGGGTAGAGATAAAGGATATGTGTTCTTCCATGGAACGTTCAAACCTACTGGATATATCTAAACCATTTAGCTAATTTCACTACAATAGCAGTTTAAGCAGGAGGAAGAAAACTGCACTCACTGAATCAATTATGTATTGTAAATCTGAATATCCTCCCCTTTAGTATCTTATTTATAGAACTATTTTGCAATAATCAGGTCCTATGAAATTAAACACAGAACTGCAAGGAGTTTTCCCTTTCATATCCGTGTTTTAAAGGTGTGTTTTACTGTATATATTTACACGCAAAATATTATATATATTTACATGAACTGATTTTGTAAATCAAACATTCGTCCAGGTATGGTATAATACAGACTGATTTTCATTGAAATCTGGTCCTTGCGCGTACGGTCTTCAACTCAGCACACAACACACAGTGTTTCCAAATTGTGGTTAGGACACACCAAATTAATGTTTCGTTCCTCGGATTTTTCCAGAAAAATATTGGAGCGAGCGAGCGAAAAAAAAATTAAAATACAATTTGTCATATTTCGTAAAAACCGAAGCGAGCGAAGAGCGATTTTTTTCTTATAATCAATATAAATAAGATAGATTGTTCAATAGAATTGCCTTTAAACCCATTTGAATGTAATCTTGAACTGAACCTTTAAAGGACATTTGGAAAATGACCGAATACATACTATTTATTCATCCGTTTTTAGTACATATATTATATGGATAAACCAAATTTCTAATTTAATTAAAACATATTTTAAGAATGATGATCATTTATAATAAACAAAACACTGCTTTTAGGAGAAAGTTTAAAAAAAACTTCTATAATTGTACCTGAATCACTTTAACATCATTTGCAACTGTATTTGCAACATTCATTAGGATTGATTTCGAATGTTTAAAATATCATATTTTTCACTTGCACCATCAAACATTAGACTCCATATTCATTTAAATTACTTGACTTCATTTCGTTTTGAATACTACAGTAAATGCAATGGCATTTGCTTATAGAAGTGAAAAGTACAAGGGTATGTTCAGAGTACTTTTATGGTCTGTGATATGTTTTTAAAATTCCCCGATTATATGTATACTAATAAAAAAAAGTACGCTAGTCTTACTTATTTTTAGTTTATCTGTATCAATATCGCTATTTGTGAAAAGATATTTGTTTGAAAATGTTGGTTTTTCAGAATTGGTAAAAAAATGGCTTTAATACATCAATTTGGACCGAACAAGGAACCATATTCCTGTTGGTAAAGCTGTTTTTTTCAGCATCGACGTCATATGGTAAAATTCGGGTCACTCGTATTTTGACTTGAATCAAATAATACTTAGTTGAGTCAGTTTTCATCATTCCGATTTCCATCCAAAAAGAATCTCTAATTACCCAATATTATAGCTACCACTGCCAGATACACATGTTTGATTGCATAATTATTTATTCAATTAATGATCCTTTAGTGCCAGAGACAATGAACAATGACTTCCAGTATAGTCAAAACACATTTATTGTAAAAAAAGATTAAATTTCGAAAATTCGGGCCATTCAGTGTTTAAACCTGAATCCGCCATTTTGATTGTTTTTTTAACTAATGCTAAACCGATCGATATACAGTATAGAACACCACGCATCGGTTACTTTCCTTTACAAAAACACGTAAACTAGCGTAGAAATATAATTGATTATTTCTTCAGCCTTTAAAATAATATTTCAACCAATATCTGGCTGGCGATTAAAATATAGGAGCGGGCGCACAAAAATATAAACGTTTTTTTACATTTTCAAACAAAAGCGGTAAATCCGCGGAACGAAACATCAATTTGGTGTTGCCTTATCAAAATAAATGCCAGGGAATATTTGCTAGAGTTTTGAATGCATAGAGCCGAGAAAAGTTCAACCACAGTTCATCCACAGTTCACCAGGTTGAACTGATGGTGAACCATGGAGCAACTTTTAAGAGATCTTATTAAAGAGACTCGCTCATATTTTGTACAATGCACTGAAGTGCGCGCCTATTATGGAATGGGAATTTATTTCAGTTAGTGGTAGGAGCGGTTTTTAAGTTGGTTGACAGTTGGGTTTTACTATTATTTTATAATGATTAAAAATTGCAAATGGGTGGCGATTGCATGAGCGTTAAAATGCTTTTTATGATTGAATAGATAGTCTTCAATTTATCTTCAAAACATTATTTCAGAAGAACGACAAATAAGTTTAATAACTGTTCCCGATTCGTTTACGTTTTCCGATTGGTTACCTGAAATATTTGAAATATCATGTGCCGGAAATGTAAAATGTGTGGACCGGTAATTATGTGAATGGGAATAATTATGCTTTATATTGTTTTGTTATGTTTACTGCATTGATAAACCATGAGGTAATTTTATTGCTTTAATCTAATTGATATTGGAATTAAATGTTCACCTAACTTTATTTGTTAATGCGTTGAAGGTGACATTAGTAAAATTTTATTACGATTGTCCCCGAGTTGTAACACATACCGGATGTTGCTATTTTTAGAACCAGAAGGTATTTCCCCGCTATTCATAGGTTAATAATGGAATTTCTACATCGTAGTAGTTGGAAACTCGGGTGATGATTTTATCATGAATATACGTTTAAAATAAGTAAACATTAAAAGTGCACACTGACAGTTGATTACGATACACCTAACAATTTGAGTCATTACAGTAAAACATGGATTATAAGTGAATTATACGCGTAAGAGAAGATTTTCTGTCGAAAAAACGAATGTCAACAATCGGCATGGAACTGAGATATTCGTATCAAAGGGCTATGTATGTAAGTATCTTTGAGTAGTTTGTACTTTGATGTGTTCAAAAATGTTTGTTTTTTAATTTATCTTTGGAATTCTAAATCATTTTTATTTGTTAAATGTTAGGACAGCGTGTTAATATTTTTACATACATGTACTATAATAATATATTATTATAACTATACATGTTACATCTACTTATGCACCAGACAACTGTAACCACGCCCCCCCCCCCCAGGTCATGGGAATAGCTGGGACTTTGACTTTCGGTCCAGCCAACCCCAGGTAAAATCCTCTTCCTGCAAGGACGAACTGATGGTCAAATCCCTGCCATATGCCCCCGCACCCAATGGAGCCTAGGGAAGGCATATTCCCCGCTATATTTTGCTCGAAGACAAAACCACCGCATTCACCCGGCACTGCAGGGCCACCTGAAAGGTAAAAACACAGCCCGTTTCCCCGGCTATCCCCGGCATAACCCCGGACCTGGGGGCCATGGTTACAATTGACTGGTGCATTATGTACATGTTTCATATTTTTAAATGTTCTTATGCACATTATTTATGTATATGATATGAGTATGTAATCTTTTATTTGATTGTTTTATCTTAGAAAAATATTAGACTTAGAATTTTGTTTAAAAATGATGTGTTTTGGTATGTAACCTATTTTTAACATACCATAATACATGAACATACCCATTATTTGTTTACAAACTGCACATTTTCAAAATAAACCTGTAAGAAAAGACGTACATGGTTTGGGCTGGAAGCCACGACAGCTTTGACACTAGCGACATTCATTTGCTTGGTGTAGGTCTCGTTAAAACCCCGTATTGTTGTGAATCATTATCAACCATATGCACAACAACTACACATTTGTGCTTACCAACTTACTCTTGGCTAAAACGGATATTAGTGCAGAATGTATAATTGATACATGTGCATTTGTCTTTCACAGTTGTAGTTTCTACCGGTTGATAGTCAGAAGTCTAATTTCTTACAGGTAGGAAAATGACTGAATATTACTAAGTCAACAAATTGGGGTTATGAAGAATTCCAGCCTGCATTAAATACTATGTTGGATCACTGAGACAGATTTGACGTCCATGTCATCCACAAGGCAGTCACATCTGGTAGAGATGATGCGAGTATTTCATATAAATCATATTTGAGTTGGTGTTTGTTGTTTTATAAACTCACTGTATTCAATAATCAAGTGGTGGTGGTGGTGGTGGTGGTGGTGGCGATGATGATGATGATGATGATGATGATGATGATGATGATGAATTTTATTGATAAATTTAGTAATTTTCTTTATATATTATCTACATGTATGTATCAGCTTGTTTTTTGTTTTTTTAAATAATGTCGAGAAATATTAAACTGTTTATATTTTAGTTTGTATATGTATGGCAGTATTATTACCTATACTAATAAGTTAGAAAGGCTTTTAAAATACATTTGTTTTCCTTTACAGCACTAAATATTCTAGATGGGTAAAGAACCTGAAGGGGCATAAAAACCAAATCAGCATTGACTCAGCATTGAGTAATTATCATCTGTGCACACACTTCAAGTACAAACGCATGGGAACAGACCAAACTTCAAATGTTGAAGAGTGAAGACTTATTGTGAAAGATTCTAAATGTAAGAATACCATTGACAAAATAAAACAAATAGACATCGATTACCTACAGAGACTGTTTACATGTTATAATATTAAAAAGACAAATTAGTTGAGAACTTTCACTCTGACATTTTTCGAGGGGCATTACCGCCTACATGTACATAGTGTTCTTGTTTCTTTACATATTTTAATTTGAAAGTATATTCATTGTTTTTGTTAGTATCATACGTAAAATTAATTTATTTGAATGATTACATTTTATGAATAAGTCCAATAAAGCTTTATCAATTTTTACAAGAAAAGGGTTGATTTTTAAGCATTTTATTAGCTATAAAATGTATGGTTACATTACATTATGTATATTTTCTTCAAAATTGAACGGTAAACAATCATAAATTGTCTTTTAAATTGTTCATTAGACATCATAGAAAATATTTAAAATGATTTCAGCAGGTTGTCTTATTATTAATTATTTTTTATGAATTTATAAAACTGCTTTATATTTTCAAACATCGAAATACTGCTCTGTTCAGAAGACTCACAAGATCAATCAAAATGATTTTTTGCATGTGTATAAATAATGCTGTTCGGTTGAACATATGTTTTCTGTTAACTGAAGTTTATTTTACCAGAAACTGTTGTGTTTATTTCATAAGCTCTGATAATGTGAAACAAGAATCAAATATAGACAAAATATTTACTTGTCACTCTTTGTAGCCCTTGGAGTTTGGGATTGGGTGTAATGAAACTTAAATAACTTTTTTAATTCACGGTTAAATATCAAAATTTGGATAAAAGTCCCATAGTGTACCTTAACTATGTTGTCGGTGAAAGCTTTTATTAAAGTAAGTATTACTTAAATACCTTAATTCAGTTTAAATAATTATGGCCTTTAATGATTTTTGTTTTCATATAGATTTCCTGTTTTATTGAGCTTTGTCAATTTTGTTGTTGTTTTTTATTATGTACAATTACTACTTCTATTTCCTAACTTAAATTTTTTGTCTCATTTGTCATATTGAATTGGTACATATTTCATATAAAGTGAAAAAAACACACACTATTTTTAAAGATGCAATCTTACGCCCAAACAAGACTTATCACAAATAATATTATTGTTTTGATTTTTCAAAATGGGTTGATAGATGTCAACAACAATGTTTCTAATGAAGGATTGTGAGTTCAATTTGCTAATAAGAATGAACATAAAACATGGTATTTCTGCCTTGTGATATTATAGTAGACCACAGTAAATCTTTTAGCAATCACCAATCATTTAATATTTGTCATGCTTTCTGCTATTATAAACCGGGTTACAAGCTTGTTATAAATCAGTAAACAATATTTCAGTAAATGCATTATTTAGTAAGTAGTTATTGTTTAATCAGTCAATTTGATGTGTGTTATAAATACAATTATATGCAGGGCTTCCATTAAAGGAAGTTTGGAAGTTTATTACTCCTTAGAAATGGGTTAAAACTTTCAAAATTGACTTCTAGGAAGTACAAAAACTTCCATAATTTTGAAGAAAACCACCAAAGTAGAAAGCTTAGAAGTTCAAAATATTCAAACCTTGTGTCAATATTACTTTTATGGTCACAAATTCAATCAGTCTTAAGATAAAATGATTTATTATAATATAAGTCTTTGAATTTGGCAAGTTTAAGTTACAAATTACTTGATTTTTAACATTCTAATTGAAAAATAGTGGAAAAAGATATTGTATTCGGGAGAATTTAACTTCCACATTTCAGTGTAAAACTTCCAAAATTGATGGACAGGAAGTTTATACTTCCAGTTTCAAATTCTTTATGGAAGCCCTGTTATATGTATTGATTTCAAATAAGATTAAAGATGCTCATTTAAAGATAATGAACAGACACACAAAAACTAGACACATTTGATACTAATTGTATGAATGATTATTGTTTAGGTGACCTCTGATTTGTTTTGGAGATATTCATAAATGGGTGTTAATCTTTGTTGTCTTCAGTTTCTTATACATTTAAGGATTTTTATAATTGCTTTTCTGGTATATAATAATTTAATGCAAATGAAAAAAAACACACTTTAAAGTAGACACATTTGATACTAATTATATAAATGATTATTGCTTACATGTACTCTGATTTGTTATGAAGATACTCATAAAGGGGTGTTATTCATGTTATTATACATTTTTGACTTGATTTAGTATTGCTTTCTGGTATATATTAATTTAATGCACAAAGAAATTATTTTAAGTGTTCAGTATCACTTTCACACATTGTTTACTATTATTTTGTGCATATTTGGCCTATTTATGCTTATATGTGCATTGTTGTATTTCAAAACCTTTTGTGATAAATAGAAACAGTATTATTTCTTTCATGCATAATATGATACATATTCAGTTTGTATGCATTATTTTTATCATATTTGAAAAAAATTGCCATTGTCCTATAAGACACATGCTAGTTTTGTGTTAATATCACTATCAACTAAAAACATCCATTTTCAACTCTTCTTTACCATGTAAATGGAAAAGTTAACTTTATAACTCCATTGACCAGTTTTTTATGCAATTTGTCAAATTTCATACATTTTAGTATTATTAAACAACTAAAAACAAGGCATGTTATGTTATAAATGCATTTCATCTAGTAAACAATGTTCTCTTTTTATATAACAGTTCAATAATTATGTTCTATTTATGTTTGTAACTTTCATACGAAATGATAATGTTTATTAAAGTACTACAAAAATTGTTATTTCATGTCGCTTCTTCATGATGAATTCCTCATATAATCAGGAAACTTATTCTTCCCTTCAAGTTGTCATTCCAGCATGGTGACTTTGCCCCCTCCCCCTAAATGATTAGAACTGCAGTGTACACGAACAATAACTCTATTTCAGCGAATTGCAAGAGTTAATCCCTTTGTTCCTTTTCCTGTTTGTAGCATAACAAAAAAAACTACTTTTTGGAATTTCATTAAACATCATTCAATGGTAAAGCACAACAAGAGGAAGTGCAGTGTACAATGACTATAGCTGTATTTCAGCTAATTACAGAATTATTGCCCTTTTCCTCTTTTTCTTGACAATGACAAAAACTACAGTGCAAAAGCACCCTAATTCTGTCGTGTTCAATAATGTACCCCACCACTAATGAAATGTTCAACTTGAAACTCTTCAATTTCAATGCTTTAGCCTATGTTGTTAAGCAGAATACTACAAATATTTTGAGAATTTCATGGATGCGGTTCAATGCACCATATTATGCTTGTTGGCCTTGACATTCCTTGTTTTTCAACATATAACAAATGCATAAACTATTAAACGGCGCCCTTTGATGCTTTGAATCAATGGTCTTTCTTGTATCACTTGGAGTGTTAAGATGATAAGAAACTGACGACTGGAACCCCTATAGAAGCATATAATTCCGTGTTTGTTTCGTATGCTCAAGTATCGTGTTTGAAGCCCACGATTTAGAATAGTGTTAGTTACGCAATTCAACAACATTTAATTATCCCTCGACTTGTATATGAGTCCTTGTGAATTAAGGTGTCATGTTTTCTTAACTGTGTCTGCGTGGGTTTGCTACATCTCTAACTACATCTCGTGTTGTTTTTTTAACTTTTATTGTATTTATTTTTGAACTTTCTGTATCAAAGTGTTAAATATTTTTAATTATAAAACATGTATTTTAAAGTGTTTAAGATCATGATCGAATAGTTTGTTTCAGAAACATGAGCGCGACCCTTTAAAACATATGTAGAGTCACGATGACCAACTGACTGATGAAAGTAATTATAAACTGTCACGGTATCGTGTAACATTTATATGCTTCTGCATTTATTATATACCATACAGATGACGTACATAGCCTTGGACTGGGGCAGTTAAGCGTTGATACCTATAACATACGGACATTTCTCCTTTAATTTCGAAAATATGCTTCCAAAATAATCAAATAATCATTGCTTATCACGGTGTTGGTTTTGGAGTAAAGATTGACTTAGGGGCAGGGTACTAAAGGTGTTTAAAAATGGGCAGCACTGAAAAGTATACCGAGAGTTATAGAAGGGTGGAATGTGAAGAGGAAGACCTTGGTCTGCGAACAGTAGGGGACTGCATGAAGGTGAGTCTGTTTTTGTACTTGTTAATCTCGATAATTGGTTAATATTGGTTAATCAGTTCTTCTATGGAATTTCCTTGCTCAAATATATCCGGTTTGGACTAGCATGTAGATTTAGGGTTCAAATGTAACGGAAGACTACAGGATTTCATAGAGAAACATTAAATCGTGCTGAAATGGGTTTTATAGTCATGTATTAAAGCTGCACTCTCACAGAGTGAACGTTTTGACAAGCCAATTTTTGCGAAAATCAATGGAAACGAGTTATATAAGACTGCTGACAAAAAATTAGATCGCAGATTGTTATATTTATGTTAAAAAAATGATGTTTAATTAATGCATTTTTTTTTAAACCGTTAGTAACGGTTTAAGACATAGAACATTAATTTGCGAACGAAAATATGAAAAAATGCGATTTAATCTTTTGTCAGAAGTTTTTATCACTGGTTTGCAGATATTTACGCAAACAATTGCTCATTCCAAAACAAAAAAAAATAAAAAATGTCAAAACGGTAAATCTTTGAGAGTGCAGCTTTAATACAGTCCGTGTTAAGCTTAGATCATTGTTTGTTTCAGTATTTTGCTGAGGTACAAGGTAACAAGCCTGCGGTCATCTTTGGCGCCACAGTAGAAACGGACAGGGAAACGGTTACGTGGTTGGAGCTGTATGAAAACTCTTGCGTCTTCGCGAAGGCGCTGATCAATCTAGGTATTTATAATTTCGTGTTTTTTTTGTGTGCTCACAACGCCACCGGGATATACTTGGCTATCTGCCTTAGTGAGAGTATACATACTTTGGTGTCGGTGAAAGTATCAGTCGTATTAGTTTTGAAGCATAGCAATGACACACGGTTCCAGTTTCACGCCTCTCCCTGAAAAAAGACTTCCGTCCATTCGAATGTCAGTAAAATGTCGTACTACTAATGCACAAGGCTAAGAATAAGTCATAATTCTTACAATGCGTATGAAACCTTAACATATGTCATCGAAAACGTTCCGATTTGTTGTGTCCTTCTACTTAGATCAACGAAGGTGTACTCTTCGAAAGAAATCGTCTAACACTCTAAATTGCTAATGACCATGTCCATACACGTATTTTCTTTCCTTTATTTATAGGCATAAAACGCGATGAAATTGTTGGCATAAACATTCGTCCATGTCCGGAATGGTTGTACGTAACCTTTGGTTGCATGTTGGCTGGAATAAAAGCGGTTGGACTAGCATTCACGTACACAGACGGAAGTGACCTCATCGCCATGATGAACAAACTGAAGACATGTAGCATGCTAGTCCTTGACCCAGGAGCGAGCGGGGAAAATTGGAAAATTGTCCGGAGACTGCTAGACGCGTACTCCAAAACCGGAAGAGCTACATCCAGCAAAATGTCGTCAGTGCGGTTCCTCCTGGGACACAGGTTTCCTACCTATGAAAGTAAAGTACGATCGTTACAAGAGGTTATGACAAACGCCCCAACCGACATTGAAATCCCTAAATACGTAAGTCCCGACGATATTTCTTTCTTGTTCCAAACGTCGGGTAGCACAGGGTTTCCAAAGCTTGTTGCCCACACTCACGCTTCAATGCTCGGCATCGGACGCATGAAGGGAAGTAACTGGCTGAGGAGAGATGCTGTTCTCTTCAACGATCGGCCATTTAATTGGATAGGCGGTTTTCCAATCTCTGTATTCTGCGGAAATACGAGAGTGGCCATTTCCGGGTTTACGGAGCTAGGGACCGACCGACTATCGGCTGTTTTCGAAATCATCACGAGAGAACGATGTACAGTTGCGCTTGGTCTTCCCCCTATGATTCACGCACTCATCAAACAGGCGGTTAGTAAGTGCTATTGACTATAATTATTTTCACCAACATCTTAAAAAACACATGATAAGTGGTATACATCTCAATTTCGTGTTCTCATCAAAATAACATTGAAGATTAATTGAAGGCAGGAATTCGAATATAAACATGTTTTAAAAATCTATTTTTACAGGAAGACTTGCCAAAGAACTGGCCGATTAAAACCTTGTTAACCGGAGGCCAACCAGTGACCAAAGCCCTGACAAAAGCCATAGGCAAGCCTTGTGAGACCCTGGAAGCTGTTTATGGATGCACCGAATTCTTTCTAAGCAATTCATATCATCTGACAGACCCGGATGCTTTTCCAGAGTTCTGCTGTGGTCCGCCATTGTTGTCTAATGGTCTACAGGTCAAGGTCGTGAATAAAGAAGAGGAAACAGTTCCTATCAACACCAGAGGGGAACTCTGGTTTAAAGGCCCCGTGTTTATGAAAGAATACTTTCATGATCCCGAGAAAACGGCAAAGGCGATAACTCCAGATGGGTGGTTCAAAACAGACGACTTTGCAATGATGGATGAGGATGGTCTGTTTTATGTCTTCGGGAGAATATCAAACATGATCATTTCTGGAGGAATGAATGTGGTGCCGGAAATTCTAGAAACCGCTATCAAAGGATGTCCTGGAATTGACCATGTAGTCGTTGTGCCTGTTTCGGACCCGGTTTATTACCAATCCATTTGCGCATGCGTGATTCTCAAACGGGAGACGAACACTACCGAAGACGATATCCGCCAATTTTGCGACATCCACCATAACGATAGGCCTGGTTTGTTCACTGTACTGCCAAAATTCTATATGTTTCTCGATGCATTTCCTGAGACTCGCACAGGAAAAACTTCGCGCAAAGATTTGCAGGCAGTTGCTGAAGAGAAGTTTGGAAATTATGCATGATTTATATAAAAAACTTTTCATTCCAATTCCTTACAATGAAGACAATCGTTGCGATGGAGCATTGATATTGATTCGAGATTTAATATTGCCTTACATGAACTGTCTGTGTAAGACTACACGGTTGTTGGTTGTAAATGGGCCCGACTTGTTATACATACATACATGTGCAGTTATTGTGTTGTGGATCAACAGTGCAGATAACATCCAATGGTATGAACGTAAATGAACATACACGTTTAATTACACAATGAACTAAATAGATACTGTTTTGTAGAGTTAAAAAAGCATTAGTCAAAACCTGGACAGTCTTTATGAAAATTGACATGCTGTACATGCATTGTGTTTATGACATTTAAGAACAAAACATTCATTGCATTATAACTTTATGATTTAGGTAAACATGTACATGTATATCAATTATTCGAGAAACAAATAATTGGACATATCACCTAAAATGTAGTTAACCTACACTTCGACCGAAACCAAGTTTTGTTTATTAATATAATCAACGTTTAAAGGTCTAAATCAATTTCATATATTAACCAAGTTAATCAATTACTTATGTGTATACTGATATTACGGAATTAAATTGAATGCATTTAAGCCTTATATAACCCTGCTTTGACTTAGAAGTTTGTTCATACTACTGACTTTCGGAACCTCTCTGCGTTTCCTGTCAAAAAGTAGTTCTGGTATGCAAAGCTTTGTACATAAGCTATTAGCCATGTAATATAACTTGCGTTAAATCCAGTAACGTCGGCATATACGGCCACTCGCCGTAACCAATCTTGACGAACATCGGACGTATTCGGCCTGTACCGGACGTTGCAATTTAAGTAACGGGAGGTATTTCTCCGCTATTCAAAGGTCAATAATGTTATTTCAATTGCAGTATTTGGAAACTCGATAATGCTTTCCTCAAGAATATTCATTTAAAATAAAAACAAAAACACTGAAGGGACACGCTGACAGTGATAACGATCAATCTAAGAAATTCAGCCATCTCAGTAAAACATGAATTATTAAGTGGAATCAAAGCGTGAATGAAGATGATCTACCGAAAAAGCAACTTGTCAACAAACGGCCTGGTACTCAAATATTTGTGTAGAAAATGGTATTAAATGCAAGCATAATTTATACAAGGGTGGGGGACGTAACTTTGTTTCATGCAAATATTAATTGAGAGAAATGTTTCATTTCAAACTAAATGGAGGAATCAGAATGAAAAGTACCAATTCAGGTATACCTTTTGCATGGTTAGTGGACTTTTTTAAATTTTGAAAACTGTATGCGTCCAGTATGTGGCGTATAAGCATATTCTGGGGTCGACATCAGGTAAGTGAAGTTAGCGGCATAGCCGAACAGCGTGAGAAATTCTCGGGCCGGAACATTTCTCCGGCCGGAGAATAAAGTTTTCCATATATAGAATATATTTATATCGGAATAACTTATTAAACCATTCCCCCCATATGTAGGGGATACATACAACTACCAACCAATATCACCAGAGTGAAGTAGCAATACTTAGAAGCCGTTGTAGGGACACATACATCTACCACCCAATATAGGTCACCATGCATAAAATACTCGTTAACTCGTTTAAACCACTTTCAAAATTGGCCAAAATTCCACAAAAACCGTTTTCCAGCTAAATCTGGTACTCACCAGAGAAAAGTAGTAGGTGTTGTAGGAGACACATACACCTACCATCCCATATAGGTCAACATACTGGGATAAACTCGTCAACTCGTTTTAACCACTTTCAAATATGGTTAAAGGCCACAAAAATCGACACAAGAACCGTTTTCCGGCTAAATCTGGTACTCACCACAGTGAGGTAGGCGGAGCACCACTTAGGAGGTGTTTAAGGAGACACAAACACCTACCACCCCATACAGGTCAATAATGATTACTACTACTACTACTACCACCACCACCACCACCACCACCACCACCACTACTAATACTACTACCACTAAAAATAATGTAATAATGATAATAAAAAAACACAACCTTATTCAGTTAATTACATTCGATTAGAGCACACATTTACAATATTATTTCAACAAGTGGTTCATCAAAAGCATTAGAGAATACTTGTAATGCAACATATAAAGTTAAAACATTGTTTACATACATGTTAATTCCTGTTTCCAAAATGAAAAAAAGACTTCCCTTTTAATGACCATTTAATGCTAAAGTGCTTTATTGTGTACAAGATATCAGGGAGAGAGATGACTTTGACCAGTGGTCCGCCCAGCAAAGGAATGTGATTTATGACAACAGAACTGATAATTATTATTTGCTACACTGATAAGCTTTGGCTCTTAAGGAGTCAATTTTCGAGTAACTGGGATGGTGGAAGGTGATCTTCTTGCAATGATATCTTCCTGACTTCGGTGTTTTTCAAAATATTTTCTGCAATTACGAAATATTTCAAAGGGATGAGGGTTAACTGTGACTTAAACTTGTTAAAAACTTGTAAGACTGACAGGAGCGGAGCTAGGTGTATGCACTCTAGGTAAACTTTTGGTTCCTAGTTTTGGCATAACTTCAAAGCTGGTATTTTCAATGTAGAATCGTTATAAACTTGAGCGAATAATCATCAAAAGTTGGGCTTAGGAATATTAAACTTAAAGTGATTGTAGGCACACTCTAAAATTAAACAATGAGGGAGCACGGGTGTTTTTCCCCTTTTTAATTTATTTATTTACTTGTTTCGGTCAAAATATTGGTAATGAAGAAACTTTCATTTTAATCAAGAGTTAAAGGTATTTGAACTAGTACGAACTAATTAAACATATATGAAAGACCTGTCTTATTACTTAATATACCATCAAATGCAGGAACAGTCACATAGTTCTGAAATGGCATTCTTAAACGTTGGTCATTCGGAACTCCTCGGCCATTTTTATCAAAAGCAAACTCGGATGTATGTTGGTACATCAGTAAAAGTAGATCGTAACATTTTGATTTATATTATTAATTACATGCATTGTCTTAACCTGTATTTGTATATCTGCTAAAACTACGCGATTTACTTACAGCGTAGTAGTGAACCGATTTCTTTACGGTAAACCGTCCATATACATCCTAGGTTGTTTTTCGATAAAAATGGCCAAGGTGCTCCGAATGAAACGCTGGTATACGGTCCTTCCTCTCGAATGTAAATTTACAGGTGTTAACGTTCTTGGTTAGAGGAGCTAAGGTTTGGTTTTGAATGTGTAAACTAGATGATGATCCGATGGGATTTGAGTAAGTGTCATTGTACAATATAGTCTTAAACGGTGTTGTTAGTACCCGTATTATATCATGCATAGGACATACCTTTTTACCCCCAATTCTCGTCTTAAAAATTACCTGCGTCCTTTCTATGCTATTAGAATTTCATCTGTTTTTTTCCAAGTCCATTTCAGGTCGAAAATATCGGACCGGGGAAGAACGCGGTAATAGTAAGTATCTGTACTGCGTCACCGAAGAGAACAACTGACATAGGTAAAATCACGCAAGTTAACACACACAGAAATATATTGCATGTTTACTTTAAAATGATTTATTAAGAAATAAATTGAAAACAAAAACATGAGTGTTTACTTTTTTACAAAAGGGACGCTACTCACAAAACCACGATGTGAGTCAGCATTTAACTGGATTGCTATATAACGGCAACGGAAAATCGGGAAAGGAGGTAAATATCAATGGTTCGTCAACTAATAAAGAGCAACTGTTACTCACACACATGATATAACTCTGATTCTTATTATTGCCAAAGTAACCAGTTTGAACCTATTTAACTAGAAATCTGTTTATGCCTGCTGGGCTTGAAGAAGCGCTTCCATTGGATGTTTCTTTTTTATGACAAGGCCTTAAAGTCTGGTTTGAAAAAAACAAACTATGTGATATAGACTTCACTTGTTGCCACCATACATACCAATTGGCACGTAATTCTAGAACTTGCTTATCGTATATATTCAAATATATCATTGGACAAAAGATAATGTGAATTCTGTAATATTGATAAAAAGTCAGAAAATCTAAGCGTGCATGAGTTCTATATTTTGCTCAGTGCTTTATATTGATAACTGTTCAGTAGGCCTTTATTTACTAAGACAGGAGTTGATGTGGTCATATATTACGACCTTAAGAGGTAAGAGGGTTAATTCCTTAAAATTGCTATTGTTATGTGTATGTGATTTTGTTAAATAGTTCAGTTACATTGTTGTATTACATTCTTTCATAAATCGGTATTATTAAAGTAAATGTTTCAGTGTTTTGTATTGTAACGTATTTCCGAGCGGTCTTTATATACATGTAAATATGTTTTCATCTGGCGTCCTTAATATGTGTTTAGTTGTTAAATGCGACAATAAGTAACACTCTAGTTATCCCAACAACTTTTAAATTGGATTTTTAAATTACTCACAAACACTCACAAACTTCCAACATTTAAACGATTCACAAAACGACAACTTCCGAAGTAGTTCTAATTTCAACAACTTGCTCGTGTCACTAATAGATAATAAAACACAAGAGGTCTTGACCCGAAGCCTTTCAGTATATAGCTTCAATAGTAAGAGTGAATGCACCCTTTCCTTTATAATAGTAGGAACTTCTCTCACCTTAACGCCTGCTTTAAGTCTAGACAAAATCCTCAGTTCAAAAGAATAGGTCCAGACCCAAAGCGAATCACTATATAAATAGTTACAGTGACTGTTAAGAATTGTAAAGGTAGGAATGGCCCTTACTTGAACACTTGCTTTGTCTCTCGGGACTACACAAAAGCCCAAAAGCCCAAAAGCCAATAGATACACAAACCAAGTTTACGATTAATAATTACAATATACCTCTTATACAACTTTAGCCTTAGTTACAGAACATCGCAGCGTTTTGAAAACCCAACGCCAAATGCTGTGGCGGATCATCCCTTTTATCCCATGAAAGAACGGAGTATGTTAATTTTAACTGACTTCCAACGCCAACACACAGGATAGATCAGAAACCCACAAGGTGAGAACAAAGAATTATTTATTTTTTCTAAGCGAGTGTCACTTTCGTCCCATCAATGGGAATTCACTGACGTTTCCTTCAACACCTGACTTCAGCTTTTCAACGCCAACACAAAGGATATAAAGGAAAGCCACAATGTGAGTCGACACAACGATGTAAAATGCGAATTTGCAACTCTCGCATGACTCTGTAGTATGATTTCTATTAATGATTGGGGTACGTTAAAGTCGTATGCAACCCAATTTTAGCAAATTATCATAATATCAAACTGAATAATCATTGAACTTGATCTAAACCTGTCATGTTCATTTTAGGTAGTATTTATATTGTCATCTGTTAATTGTATTCTGCAAAGGTCGGTCTTTAACTACGCGTTTTAATCGTAAATGTTAACAGTACTTTCAATAAATAAAACCCTCAATTTTATTTTTAGAAAAATCAATTCCTTTTAACAATTTGTGTACATATCAAACCTGTTAAATAATAAGAAATCTCTACCTTGTTTTGAAAATCAAATGAAAACTTGATAACAAAGGGGTGCAATCGTGAGACGGTTAAATAACACTTATTATATCCCAAGCTAAAATCATCACAAAGGTTTCAGGTTTTTCTCTTTTGATTAATGAAAGATTTACTACTTTATTCAAATAAATCTTTATTATATAACAAAAGAAAATTATACATTGCTGCAACATTATCAATGAAAAGAAAAGTTGTGTCCAGATTGTTTACAAAGATGCAGACGCGATATTGCTGTATTACACATGTGTGATACAACATAATCGTGACCGGAAACAAGGTTTAACATTTCTAAATAACGATGACGACGACGACGACGACGACGATGATGATGATGATGATGGTGGTGATGATGATAATGATGATGATGACAACGACGACGATGATGATGACGATGCTGCTGCTGCTGCTGCTGCTGCTGCTGCTGCTGCTGCTGCTGATGATGATGATGATGATGATGATGATGATGACGATGACGATGATGATGATGATAATGATGATGATGATGATAAGTGAGGTTGAAGAAAGTATTAAACAAACTTTAATATGAATACTGATGTTGGCTAAATTTTCCAATATTTAATTTTAATAGGTTTAGAACGAAAAACCGCAAGGTAACAATACTTAACTGGATGACGATTCTGAAAAAAAAAATATTGTTTTTTATCCGGCTTAAGATTGTTAACCAAGAAAATGACGACAAAATGCCCCCATGATGACTTGAATTAGGATGAGGCGACAGGTGCATCTGTCCAAATAGAAACATTTGCTATTGTTCTGTGGTTTAACAGTGTTCATATTTAATACCATGCAGTGAGTATTCCGAGTTCAAACTCGCATTGTGCTTTTAAAATTTCCAGTTCAAGATTAACACTGACCTAAACATATCATTCGTCTTACAGTTTATTTCTGATTTCTAAATATTTCAACGAAAGCAATGGCATTAGCTTTCTCTGACAAACAGAAATAAATTCTTGCTTCCAATCACGAATATTAACACCGAATTAAGAGGCGGTTCCAGAATTCGAAGTAAGGTGGACGTAACTTAGGGGCGTAAAACTTTGACGTGCACACCTCACTTAGAAGCGGAATTTATTTGGTTTAAAAGCGTGCCAAGGTGTTTTGGGGTACTCCGCCTGAATATTTTAACCATTTCTAGTCCGAAATGTTGCATTTTGGGCGTATTTTATTAGCTTTTTCTTCTATATGGAAACAAAAGTAAACGTGGACGATTTTATGTTTCGCTTGTGGTATTGATTTTCTTCTTGGAAAAAACAAATCTCAGTCGTCATTCGCAAATCTCTGTCTATCGGCCTCCCTCTCGAATAGGTGCGTGAAGTTAGCGGGATGGCCGGACAGCGGGCAGCGGGAGAAAAATGAATGAAGTTTCCCGGTCGGAAAATGTAATCTCCGGCCGGAGAATATATTTATATCGGAATACTTTATTAAACCATTTCTCCCCAAATCGACACAAAAACCGTTTTTTGGCTAAGTCTGGTACTCACCAGAGTGAAGTAGGCGGAGCACCACCTAGTGTGTTTTGTAGGGGACACATACACCTACCTATCATATAGGTCACCATACTAGGAAAACTCGTTCGTTTAAACCACTTTCAAAGTTGGCCAAAAATGCAAAAAATCAACACAAAGTCTGGTACTCTGATTATGATGATGATAATGATGAATATAATAATAATAATAATAATAATAATAATAATAATAATAATAATAATAAAAAATAATGATAATAATAATAATAATAATAATAATAATAATAATAATAATGATAAAAATAATAATAATAATAATAATAATAATAATAATAATAATAATAAAACACAAGCTTATTCAGCTAATTTCATTCGATAAGAGCACACATTAAAAATATAATTTCAACAAGTGGTTCCTCAAAAGCATTAGAGAAAACTTCATGTATTGAAACATATAAAGTAATAAACATTGTTTCCATACCTGCTTTATCCTGTTTCCAAAATGAAAAAAAATAACTTCCCTGGTAATGATCATTAGGTGTTAAGGTGCTTCATTTTGTACAAGATATATGTGAGAGAGATGACCTTAACCAGTGGTCAGCCCAGCAACGGATGGTGATTTATGACAACAGAACTGATAATTATGGTTTGCTACAATGATATGTATTGGCTCTTAAGGAGTCAATTGTCGAGTAAATGAGATAGAGGAAGATGATCTTTTTGCAAAGATGTCTTCCTGACTTTGGCATATTTCAAGATTTTTCCTGTAAGTACAAAACAGTTCAAACGGATCAGGGTTTAGCGTGAACTTGTTAAATTAAACTTGTTCAACGTGTGTGCATGACAGGAGCGTAGCTAGGGGTCATTGTATGCATACGCATACATATCAGGGGGATCAGGGCTAGGCTCCCGTTTTCAATGTTTGTTTTCTAGGTTGCCACTTATGCACTCTAGGTAAACTTGTGGTTCCTACTGGTTTTGGCATAACTTCAAAGCTGGTATTTTCAATGTAGAATCGTTATAAACTTGAGCGAATAATTATCAACGGTTGGGCTTAGGTATATTACACTTAAATGTGATTTTAAGCACATTCTAAAAATCAACGAGGAGGAAGCAAGGGTGTTTTCCCCCTTTCAATTTATTTATTCACTTGTTTCGGTCAAAATATCAGTTATGAAGAAACTTTCATCTTAATCATGCGTTAAAAGAATTTAAACTAGTACCAACTATTTAAACATATTAATTAGGTAAGACCTGTCTTATTAAAAAATACCATTTAACGCAAGAAGATTCCAATAGTCACATACTCCTGAACAGCATTTTTAAACGCGGGTACGCGGTCCTTCCTCTTGAATGTTAATTTACAAGTACAAAAATTCTTGGTTACAGGTACTTAGTTTCGGTTTTGAATATTTAAACTACAAGTTGATGATAATCCGATGGTATTTGAGTAAGTGACATTGTGCAATATAGTATTTAACGATGCTATAAGTAAGTTGATTTAAACACGACCCTTACGTACGTTGATACTGATTAGAGGTCATGTTAACGCCCACAAAAGGAATGACAGAGAACGTTTTCTAGATTGTGGCATGCATCGGGCAAAAAACGGTTGAGCAAATTCTCTTTAGGTTTGCCTTCAGTAATCAATGCATTTACTATGTAAATCTTATTTGTATTGCATACATAAATGCTTGTGCATATATCATGCTTTACAAATGCGAAAAATAGACTTTAAGTGAGTCAAAATATTCCAGTTAATCATTGTTCCTAACTATGTAAGGACTAAGGACAATTTGTCTCTTTGGTATCTTCCCAGATATGTCAAGTACCATTGCCAGTCACAGTCGAGGATTTACAGTGTGCAGTCATATTAAAAAGAATAACTGAAATACCAGCATTATGGACAGCGTTGAAAATTATACCGAGAGTTACAGAAGGATGGAATGTGAAGAGGAAGACCTTGGTTTGGAACCGTTGGGGACTGCATGAAGATGAGAGCCTTTCGCAATCACTACTTTATGGCAAAATTTGAATTGGCTAAGCGGAATGTCTCGGCAATATCCGTATTGGTTAATCGGAACTTCTCGGCAATATCCGTATTGGTTAATCGTTAATTGGCAATATTTGTGATGGTAAATCGTTGCTTGTTTCAAATGTTACGGAAGATCTCAACATAGCAGAAAACTCTTTCTTTATCACTTTATTCACATGAAGCTAATCTTTCATCGTTAGGAAACATATTTAAGCAACGACCATTCTTTTATCAGTATTTAGCTGAAGTACTAGGAGACAAACATGGAGATACACGAAAAAATAAACACCGCATATTTGTAAACAATTTATTTTTAAACAATAATTGCTCGAAGTACAGTAGTTCACTCCACCAGCTCATACGAAAGAAGAAGTGTCTTCGTCTGTTATTTATTACTGTACAAAGGCATATGTTAAGAAGGATCTGACTTCCAACAACATATTAAACACAATTGAATTCAATTCGCCAATGAAGTACAGAAGTTATCTCCCCAAAAGCATGCAAATTGCATGCACTCTCCTTCCAACTACTCTCTCTCTCTCCATCATCACCCTTCTCACCGCCTTCTTCTCATCACCCTTATATGATCATTTCCTGATCCTCCCCGTTTAACTCCTCCGTCTTTCTCATCATCTATTTTGTGACAATTCACTCCTCCCCCCCCCTCGCTCTCTCTCTCTCTCTATCTCTCTCTCTCTCTCTCTCTCTCTCTCTCTCTCTCTCTCTCATATCTTCACTGACCCCTGTCTATCTTCCTTTTCCCACTACTCATCCGAAAAATAAAAGAATATTAAGTTACATACCTTCCTTTATTTCAGGTGCCTCGTGTATGTACAGGAATAATATGTAGTTAAATTGCTCCATTTTTGCTCTTTTTGACACCTTTTTTATGATTTATTACAACAGACAATTATCCTTCATATGATATGTTATACCTTTAAATGAATAAAAGCACATTTGAAGTTTTTTTAAACCTACAATCATTAGCTTTTCATTTTTATTCATGATTTCTTTCTACTTTTCTGAACGCAGCTGCGTATAGGTCGCTACGCGACTCTAGTAATGAATTCCACTCGTGACTAACAATATCCGTAGGCAAGTAAAGTACAATTGCCCATAATATAAGTGTGTTTATTGTTTAAATAAATAAGCTTGAAGAATATGACCTTGCCCATGAACACGCTATCATAATTCATGGTAAAGGCAAAGTATAATGAAAGTACATCACCCAGTTAATATTTATAATAATCCCGACAAAAAAATCAACTCACTATGACAAGTGAGTGATTACAGTGGTCGTCTAAAAGTATGCTTAAAAGCTCTACAGAGCTTATGTTTGCATGCTTTCTGATCCTATGTGATCCCATATGTCTTGGCGACTCAAAATAAAATTGGTACTATATATTGAGCGTAATTTAAGTTAATGCAATACTTTATATATGAAACTACATTCCGTGATATCAGTATATACATAAGTTATTGTTTTGTTTTTGGGTGTATCCATCTTAACAATTTCTAGTCCAAAATGGTCCAATTTGGGCGTATTCTATCACTTTTATTGTCTTACATTGAAATAAAGAAATAAATTTGGACACTTTAAGGAATGCGTGCCACGATTATGCCCCCTCGATCCGCTAGTGCATGCATAAGCTTTATGGCGATGACTTTCTGACAGTTTAACTTGACATTTCAAATATTGAAAAATTAATGGCAGTTTTTAAATTCCCTCTTACATTGCTCTTCATTTTCTTACTGCAGAGAATGAATAAATTATGTAAAAACATTTGTATCAAACTGACTGCATGCACACACATATCAACGGCGCTAATTTTGTATTCAATCAACACATTTATTAAACTTACTTTTTAGTTTGATCTAGTTCTCTAAATAAATGAGTCATTCTCTTTTGGGAAAAGTAAGGGTTACAAAAAACAACATCATGCACTAGTTAATAGAAACCTATCCTACCTGTTTAGGTTTTCTAGAAGTTCCGGGTGTTGCTGTTGGTGGTGCGGGCGTCCGAGCGGCAGTTGTCGTTCTCGGAGTGGCCGTGGTCGGAAGTGGAAACCGTGTCAACTTGGAAACTTGATAGACCACATTCTCTGGTGCTCTGCTTTATTTCACTTGTGCTCCGATATTATTGAAAAAATAGGGCAACGTGAATATATAAAAAATAAAGTTAAATAACCGTTCAGTGAGACATCTTCAATTACGCTTACGTTTGTCTCTTACGTGTACTGGGAAACAATTGACAAGTCCTGAAGAGTTTTTTGTTTGTGTTTTGTTTTAAAGATGCACTAATACTCCCAAATAAGTTTTACCACAATTAATACAATTGTTTAAATATGCTAGAAAGAATAAATGAAGGCGGAAACAATGGTTTTATGAAGGATTCCGAATTTAAAGAAATCTGCAGAAAACATGGTATTTCTACCTTATGAGACTATATTAGATCACTGTATACCTTTTAACATTCACCGATCATTTAATTTTTTGGTTCTCAGCTATTAAAACACTGCTACAATCTTGTTATCAGTAAATAATATTTTCCATAAATGCATTATTTAATAAGCAGTTCAAGATTAGTCACTCAATAGTTATTCTTGTTAGACATGTGTATGTATTGATTTTGAATTAGAGTGTCATAACTTGTTTAGTTATCATTTTATTTTTCTTTATAGCAGTGCTTATAAACTTTTACGGTACGTTTTTTATGTTTATTCTGTCCTTAATTAGCTTATACACTTGTTAGTTCATGAAGGTTTTTTATCAAATATAATGTATGGTTTTATTTTACAATTACAATGTATGCTGGTGAAAGAAGCATTTAACCAACAATTAAAATTCTTTCACTATGTCACGAGAGTGACCTATATTTCGACCCTCTCTCTCTCACTCTCTCTTTCCCCCCCCCTCTCTCTCTCTCTCTCTCTCTCTCTCTCTCTCTCTCTCTCTCTCTCTCTCTCTCTCTCTATATATATATATATATACACACATATGTAATATACGGCTTTCACTGAGCATGTTTTTTTTTATATGGCCATCACAAGTCGAGTATTTACAATTACTAGGTTGGTCAGATTCATTTTTTTCATTTAATATTCTGGGTCGGATGCAGGAATTGAAATAAGAGGGGGCGTAACTTTGGGGCACAACCTCTTGACATTCGCCCCTCCTTCACAGCCGAAATTTAAATAGTGTTAGCGTGGGGGGAAGGAGAATACACACTTGAACATTTTAACGATTTCTAGTACATAAAAAGTAAACTTGGGCTATTTTGGATGTTACGGAAATCTGTCTTTGTGGAAAAATCGAGTGTTTGTTAATCTGTTTTGATTAAGTTTTACATGCTGAATATTTGTCTCAATTGAATCTAAGAACGATGTAGCTAATCGGATTACTTGTTATAAATAACTGATCAATAGAGTGAATCACGTCAGTGATATATGAACACTAGTGCTTATCACTTAGTTTGAATGTAATATGCTTCCTGTGATAAGTTAATTTCACAACGGAATTTAAATCTTCACATTTACTCTACTCAAAGAGAGACGTCGGACCTTCACGGATGCAATGACGGACTAAGGCTTTCATTTTTTCAACTCCAGCAGCTTAGTGGTATTATTTTGTAAACACTCATGTTATATATACAATAGCCCGGAAGTACCAGACATCCACTGTGGAAGAAATACAGGGCAGCCAAATGGAAAATAAATAGCACTAGCTGTTTACCTTTCATTATAGTTGGTGTTTTTTTTTCTGTTTGGTTGCCCATATTTCGTCCCCAGTGGTGGAATTATTAACTATCCGGACCCTTGGGGCCATTGCATACATCACAGTAGTTACAATTGAATACCGCGGAAGCCGCTCAAGTTGACAGTGTGTTTTCTTTCAGTTATGTCACTAAGCAGAGCAAGCCCAGCATGAGCTTTTAATGTTTTCGTGTTTTGGACTACTTTGTGCTTTTGAAGAATCTCTCTTCTAGAATGTTCTATTTGCCCCTATGTAATATGGGTCTCGCTTCGCGTATTTTTCTGTTTCTGTTATTGAAAATGATGATTGCTGTAGTTGTTGTTGGTTAACATCCCCTTCCTGTCATGAACAAAATATTTCGAACAGTGTTTCCATATCAAGCGAGTTATAGTAGTATATCAACATTCGTGGTGAATGACGAGTTTCGGTAATTACTGCAAAAAAAACACACAAAATGTTGTTCAATGGGTGATACAGTAAAATGTAACCTGTTATTGAAAATCAGAAATATACATTCTTATGGGGTTCTAAAAGTATTATAATCCGGTTTCAGTCGTGCTACTCCAGCAAAGAGGTGTTGCAACTGCGTTACTTTAACAACCTTTCAAATTCCTTGTTATTTATCGACACCAATTTTATACACAAATATTACTCAATCAAGCAAATAAATTGCTTTAATCATGTTCAATACAAACCATTCTTCAATTCCAACAAAAACGAATGTTCGTAGTTTTTTTTACAAACAAGTACAAAGTCTTAACAAAAATAAGGACGGAGCATGTTTAAAAAGGCACTGTCCGAATAATGACCGATTGTCATGTTTCTAATCTAAATAAGTATCAAAAATAACAAGCGGAATAAAACCTTCAAGTTAAATGTCTTACTTGTCAAATGTAAATGAAATACGAATTGTTTTGGACAGTAAAGATATGACATTAGTGACATAAAATATCAACATCCCTTAACAATGTGAAATAAAGCTGCCAAAAATGCCACAAATCAAATACAGTTATTGCTTCATCATCATCATCATCATCACCATCATCATCATCACCATCATCATCATCATCATCATCATCATCATAAAGTAATACTTTTACAAGTCTACTTAGAGAGTTACACTGTTTGGTTTTACATCCCTCATTTAAGCTAAGTAATTGAATTTACATCAAATTGTTTTGATTTATATAATTGATATTATTAGACATATATATTATTTTACTGTCCCTGATTGCAATATGTCTGTATTATATTCAGAAAAAGGGACAAGACTAATAGATTCTTACAACATTTTAGAATTATCTTAGAAAATCATCGTTTTGAGACAAAAATATACTAAAGTTAAAGCTAAAAATGAATTGTCATATACCTTACTTTACTTTATTGGCAGCATTGCCTCTATCAGGTGATAACTAACTTTAAATTAAATTTCCGTCGTTCATAATCTTTTTTGATAAAATTTGACAAGTATCAGATTTGCATTTCATGCAATTCCTCTGTTATTGAATAGACCGAGATAAACGAATGTAAAGACATATGCAAGTGCCAATGCACGGGACAAAGCGAATTCTGAGATGTGTATGTTTTAAACCATTTCGTCTACGTTTTACGCACTCTAACATCTAGTTAATTAATTAAACGTTACTGTTGACCTCGATGGAAGCGGTTATAACCTCTCTTATGTCTATAAACGGAACAAAAATGTTTGTTGTTATGTTGTTTTGATCGATCAATCGTCACCTTTACGCATGTTGATTATTTGGTTTCGGGCATTTTATGACAACGCACAATTTTTCACACTTATTAGCTCAAGGTTATACCAAAGTTTCGTGACAGGTTTCGCGCAATTCTGAGAATTGAATTATATATCAAACAATTTTTCAATTGTTGACCTTTAAATCTTAGGGTGAACAACATCAGATTATCTTAGAAAGTAATGAAATACTGAAATGAAATTCACGCCTGTCATTTTTAAGAAATGTTCAAAGTTGTTAACTGTATGCTGAATATGGCAAACATTTCATTTGAAAGCAGTGCCATTTAAATCATTTTGGTGGCCACGATTTTCATTAAGCCGATCATAAATAAGACACTTAATGGAGTCACGAAGTTTCAAATTGTCACATTGTAAACTTGCCCCTTTGCAGTAGTTTAAAACTTAACGTTGACAATGGCAAAATGTTTATTTCTAAATGTTTGACATATCAAACCGTGAACTTAAATGACCGTAATGTAAACTATTTGGTTATGCTAAATATTTAGGTATTAGGGACAGCATTTGTGATTAGAAAATAGATTCAACATATCATTTCTTAAAAAGAATTTTGAAATGAAAGATAAGTGTTTGTTGCTGTTGGTTGTTGTGTTATAGGAAGCAACAAAGAAGATTTTACGGTTAAATATATCTTTTGAACTTTGTCTTGGTGAATATAATTTCTAAGGGCCATAGACCGGATAATACTAGGCAGTCATTATAAAGTTTATAATACATTTCTCTTTGAACTAAAAGATATCGGCCTGAAGTTTGTTATAATCTTCAAATGGTCAAGGTTTGCTTTCGAAGTCCTATATTTACTGTAAAACACCTCTATCAAGCTGGTGACATTTTATCAACTGATTAAGGATTAAAACAGTACTTCTGCGATACCAGGTACGAACTAACTCATATGACTCAGTACGAAACGACCCAAGGGAACATACTACTGACACTAATATATATTTATATTTATTTACAGCTAACAACGAGCAGTTCTAAACTTTACATAAGAACTGGTCAGGGTCATGATGG
This sequence comes from Mya arenaria, assembly GCF_026914265.1. NCBI lineage: Eukaryota > Metazoa > Mollusca > Bivalvia > Myida > Myidae > Mya > Mya arenaria. The sequence continues at coordinate 25,130,733 of NC_069130.1, forward strand.
GGCTTATTTATCGGATGTTTTACTGTTCTACTGTGCTTATCTGTGTTGCATAAATATATATTTTTTTTTCTTTGAAGAATAATATCACAAAAGGTATGACAAAGTTTTGAACTTCTTTCAAAGAACAAAAGAGAGACCGATAACTTGCCAAAAATAGTCTTTCTTGTTGCCGAGGGATAACATAAATGACACTTTTTCAGACACTATTGATGCGAAAAGCTACAAAAACAAGCTCAGTAGCAAAAAGTTTAAACATAAACCTGGTTAAATGGTACTGTATAAAAAAACTAGGTGTGTTTATCAAGGATTGTTAGGTACCGCCTTCTGAGTTGCTCGATTTATCTATCTTGCTTCTCCTTTAAACCAGCTTTAATAGCCTCGACACGGTTACTTTCATCAATCTGATCAACAATGTCGTTAACACTCTTTGCAAGCGTCTCGGTAGGAACCTGCAGTTCGTCTCTATATAACTCGTCTGAGTTGCTATCGATCTCTGGTCGGCCGTGATAAGGGTATTTTAAACCTTCACCTTCCATGTCCAAAATGCGAATGAGACGTCACCAGAAAAATTCTCCTCACATACTAGATGACCGAACAACACAAGAACTCACCCGCGAACAAGAAATTAGTCCCGCAAAATCAACCAATCAAAAGTTGTTTATATTATAAGGAGTATAGTAGAGTTGGGGTAGGTAGGATAGTGTATGGGTTTGTTTACAAAAGAAAATACAAAAAAAACCCTGATAATGACCGTTATAATTCAAAAAGTAATTCTGCATCAGCCAACGACTTTCATTTACAACATTTATACTTACACGTCAACTATTTTTCTAGAATGTGTCATTTATTTTCATAATAAACATGCCAGCTAAAATTTGAACATTATCATAAAATTCACCTGAAATAAAAAAAAAGCGATTCAAACTGATATTGTGATATTGTAGCCGACCTTCGTCTTTGCCCAGTGCTAAGCATAATTGCGCTATGGTGCTATACCTGAAAGGCAAAGGAAGACACTAAATTCGAAGTTTATAACTATTTACAGGGTTTTCATTGTCCAGTCTAATAAAGGATATGACAGCCTACATATTATAGTTTCTAATATATGTGCAAACAAATGGACTAAGAACTACAATAATCAATAATTTGATATCCTTCGTTGGCCGTCCATCGTCGTACATTGTTATGTCCCTGTTTTATCAGCTTTAGTTTTTAACAGATTATCATAAAGCTTCAATTGGTACTATAAAGCTTACGTTAACTTTGAATGTGGATCATTTCGGCTATGTTTATTCCCTGGGTAGAAATCCGTATTTGTGTTTTGTTTGTGCATTCGGAGCTCCTCGGCCATTTTTTTCAAAAACAACCTCGGATGTATATGGACGGTTTACATACTTAAAAAGTGGTACGTTTAAGTCCGCTGCAAATAGATCGCGTAGTAATTTTATTTAGTAGTTAAAATTTAAGACTTAACTCTTGGGAATCGTAATTATGTTTGCAATAATACACTTCACTGGCAATCAATTTAAACTGAGAGCAATGAATACAACTCTTAAACAGTACATTTAATTAATGCTTTTATTAAAAAAAAGTACGGACTACTTCAACAGATGTACCGGCATACATCCGAGGTTGTTTTTGAAAAAAAATGGCCGAGGAGCTCCGAATGTTGTTTGTGATGCCGGGAGCACGTAATTTATCTGGGCTCAATCAAACAACCTCTTCAGTTATAATTTGACAGCTGACAAACCATAACTAACATATGATCACTAATACATTGCATTTGATTTGTGAATACACGCTATCATATCAAGAAAAGAATGTTAATTGATAACCATTAAAACAACATTAACTGGTAATAAACATAACAATAAGAGCGTCAAAGTGTCATTTGTTTTGAGTTCTAATATATTAGTTGAAACTTATATTAATTGCGTATGTCTTTTATAACTAAGTTAATTAATAAACAATGTACTTAATAATTATGAGGTTTATTGTTTTGGTTTAAACATATTTATTTAAGAACGATTGTAACGAAAGCTGTTAGCTTATAAGATCACACTCGAGTCCGTTTCCTACGATGAAACCAGTACGGTGTCCTTTTTGAGAGGTTTATTCTTATATCAGAGCACACTCGCTGTGCAATTGCAAAAAATCTATTTGAAGTTGATGGTCAAAGTACTACCTTATTTAGTGTTCAAAATCATATCCTGCCGAATGCTCGTCTGCTGCAAAGTCATTGATTAAAATCGGAGACATTGCTGACTTTAACATGGGTTGGACAAGTAGACAAACTATTATATTGAACACTTAGTCTGTGTTATTGTTCGTTTTATTAACACAAAGTGGAGTCCAGCTGCGCTAATCCTGACCACTTTTAATCTGATAAATGCATAATATATCCAGACCCTTCTCAAGATGTATTTTTATTGAGTTCTTTAAATTTTGCTTTTGTTTACAAAGTTCAAAAGACGTTGGTCTGTTTATCTGCACATGGCCATAAAAGGAATGCTTGTGGGTTGTTTGTATCCAAAGGTATTACTTGCTAGTATTACAAGCCAATAATTGGCGTGACGTTCGCACCTAAGGGGGTAATCCCAACGTTTTCAAAGACCCCTTCCCGAGAGCGACTTCGCCAATGTCCAACGCAGTGATCTCCTTATAGCTACGCATGAAGATGTTTCACTTCGTGCTAATTGTCATCAGTCTCAAATATATGTTGTCGTAATCCAGCGGCAATGTGCATTTAAATTTTCATTAAATGTATAAGGAATGTTTAAAAAATAAAGAGGACATGACTTGTTTCCAAATCTTTAATGTTAGTTCTTTTATTGCACAAATTAAAACTCTGTTTAAGGCTGCTGAGCATAAACAATGGCAAATAATAAGAATTTATACCCCTGTATTGTTTATAGTGGTCGTACAAAAAATAATTTATTCGCGGGCATAAACTTAAAACATTTTTGTTGAAATAAATCAATAATTGCATACGTTTTTGCTAATTCTAATAATGTATGTGTTTTATGAGGTCATAAAACGTAACATAAAGTAATAAACATATTGTAACTGTCATGATAAGTGGTAACAAAAAATCATTGCATGTCGTAAACTATAAGGATAAGTATTCTGTCCTTTTTAAGGTCACTGTTTTCAGCAGAGGCCCTCTGAATTGTATGTCTGTATTCGCTGTTGTTGAATAAACCAGAACTCCTTTGTTACGACGCGTGCGTATTAAAACAAATCGATGATGAAATGACATCATCTAGTTTGAATCGAGAAATGTATCCTTATAACCGATGTGAATTGTTCTTTTGAAAAATTATGGAAGTTTAAAAGTTCAGTCAATCTCAGCTTGTTGATCAAAACATTTTGTACTGCTCTAAAACATTTTTTATTATACGTAAAATATCACATTAGATATTATAAATGCCAATGTCGGTGTATATAAAATTTATTCTAATCCATTTCGTCGTCAGTTAACTGAGTTTAATTCCAAATGAGTTATTTTTTACTTATGCATACATGTAGTTATATATAAGATGGGGACGTAAGAGACATTTTGGTTAACCTTTTGTACATCAATCTTACCTGTTGTCGTATGATTAATTTGATTAACTTTATATTAGGTACACATGTCAAGTTTTCATTATGAATGATAACTGTGTAATATAACTATAATAAATACAATTTTCATGTTTTAATTCTGTATAAAAGTTTTGCAAAATAACTCCTGTTTTGTCCTTGTCACTCGTTTTTGCACTTTTGTTTTCGCACTATTGACCGTCATCATAAATATTATGAAAGAATAATGTTTTGTTTATGTACGTTCATCCCAACGGATGTAGACAATAAATACATCACACTAACTGACATTTTTCAAATGGACATCACATGATTAGTCCATTATTTACCACATACATATGATAATGAAAAACTGTAGTAAAAAGTTGTAAGTTTATACCGTTAGAAGATTGAGATCTAAGAATTTTTTGAATTCAAAAACAACAACTTTTACAACAACGGATTTTTCACATTGTTTCAGTGATTATGATTACAGTGGTACTGTTAAATATTAAAGAATAGACAAACTACTTTTATGTCAGTATCGCCAGTCTTTCCTTTCTACAAAATTATATAATAAAAATAAGAATTTCAGTTTATAAAGCCGTATACAAAAGTTCTCCGCCCCTATACAAGGACACATTTCGAAAACTAAATGTTCCAATCACTCTGTTTAAAGTGACACTCTTATTCAAAATCAATACATAAACATGTATAACAAACATAAATTTTGACTGATACACATTAAAAACCTACTAAATAATGCAATTACGGAAAATATTAATTACTGATTACAAGATTGTAACCGTTTATTTTATAGCAGAAAGCGCAAAAATATTAAATGATTGGTGAATGCTAAACGATTTAATGTGGTCTACTATAGTCTCATAAGATAGTTATACCGTGTTTTATACTTATTGCTTTCAAATTAAACAAGGTATCCTTCATAACAATCATTGTTTTCGACATTTATTAATCCTTTTTGGTATATTAAAACAAAATTATTAATTGTGGTAAATCTTAGCTGGGAGTAAGAGTGCATCTTTAAGTTCTACGTACTCAACCACCTCCCTGAATACATAAATCAGTATCCCCCCCCCCAATATGAGCGGTCACAAACTGTCAATCTTTCTATAAAGGAAAAACGTATTTGCTCATGGTGTTGTTTTTATTAACAATCACCTTTATGCTTGTTAATTTTTCGGTTTTGACCTTTTCTAAACAACCATAGTCAGTACACTTACTTGCTCCGGTAAATATAACCATTCCATCTCGCTCCAGACTTCGCAAATTCTAATATTTGCATTTGAAAACAAACCAATGGAAGGTGATGAAAAAATCAAATGCTTAAAATCATGTTTGTCACATTTTCAAATGGTTAATGTGCGAAAATGTATCCTGCATATGGCAAATGTTTTATAACAAAACGGTGCCTTCTTGAACCTGTGACATTTGTCATCTTATGGGATCGCCAAATATGTGAAGTACGCTCGAAGCTTAGACAATTAATGAAGCGCTTGTTACAAAGTAAACATGTTCCTTTGCAAAAGTGTTAAACTTTACGTTGCAAATAGGAATAGTTTCATTTCAAAATGATTTATTTGTTGAATTTGAAACATGACCTGCGAATATTACTCATCATAATTTTCAAAGAAATGCGATTTACTCTCCATAACTTTAGTACACATATATATATTTCTTTAAGTGATACGTTACCAAGTTTCACTCAATTCTGAGAATTGCCTTTGACACTTTACAGTTGAAAAAACCTTGACCATTAAATCTCAGAGTGACTGCAAACCAAACTCACGAATTTAAATACAGATATCTATTCGTGTCTTTTCCGGAAAAAGTTCATTTGCAAGTGTCAATTATATGTTGCAAATGGCAAGTGTTTTGATCTCAAATGATGCATATATTAAATCGTAAACCGTTTGTTAAATTCACTGGTCTTAATTGTAACGGTTTTGTTACAGTGAAATAGTATTTTGGAGAACATTTGCTATTATTGATACCGGTAGAATGATTGTTGCAAACGTACACATATTTCAACATACTATTTTTTATACATTATATTGAAATCAAAGATTGTTTGTTGCAGTTGGAATTTCTGTGTGAAAGGAAGCAATTAGGGATATTCTACGCTTGACTGTTTCGGTATATACCACTTTCTACTATCTTCAAAACTTATAAACTGCAGTCAATAAGTGTAGATTATGTAAAACCACATTTTAAACTAAATACTAACAGGCGGTTTTGATTATACCTTATAAGGTTCATGTGTGTATGTGCACATGCATAGACGCCTACATAATATCAAAATGAAAATACACTTTCTTGAAACCACAGCGAACCTTGGGGTGTTTCATCTACAATCACAAGTACATTACTACTGCACATCTAGGTACAAAATAGCTCATTGGAGTCAATATGAAACTCTCCTAAGAAAAAAAGTGTTTAGTTGAACCAATATTTATTGAAGAAAATATTGAACACAGTAAATAAGCATTTAAGCTACAGAAAAGCATTTCATACATACAAAATTAAGAGTGATGAAATGCATAAACAGTGAGTTAATTACAGAGTGAAGAATTAACTATAATTTGTTTTACTTAGTCTCTCTTCTGATATAACATAATAAAATAGGTTTTTGACATGCATCATTATCTATATTTATTGATAGTTATTCACAGCAGCTCTAATCTTCACGTCAGATATTGTCAAGGTCATGCTCAAACTTACTTTCCCGTGTTCTTGTTTGCCATTTGCTTGTCTGTTTATGACATTGGATGCATTCAAGAACACGATTTATAGAAGTATCTGCCATGAAAAATGATTACACAAAAGTGTGACGAAACTTTGAACTACTTTCTAAGTACAAAAAAGAGACCAATAAATCTCGTTTATTTAGATTACTATATTGTTTAATTATGTCAAAAGCAGAACATTAATGTTCATATCCTGACCTTAAATGACCGTTACATTTTAAATACTCGTTTGCAGCAGTCGACGACATATCGTTTACAACTGCATAACTTTACGTCAACTAAATTACTAAATGTGTAATTTAGTGCGCATAATATACATTTCAGCTAAAATTGGGTCATTATCGTTAAATTCTAAACACATAACGTAACCGACATTTGTTTTGTGCTTTGCATAATGGATCACTGTATCTATTTCTTAAAGTGACAATCTTATTCAAAATCAATACAAACACATGTATAATAGACATCAATTGTGACTGATAAACCTTTGCCTACTTACTAAATAATTAATTAATGGAAAATATTAATAACTTATAACAAGATTGTAACCATGTCAGAAAGTGCAAAAATATTAAATGATTGGTGAATGCTAAAAGATTTACTGTGTTCTACTATAGTCTCATAAGGTAGAAATACCATGTTTTATGCTCATTTTTTTAAAAATTAAACTTGGTATCCTTCATAAAAAAACATTGTTTTCAACATTTATTCATTCTTTTTGGAATATCAAAACAATATTATTAATTGTGGTAAATCGTATCTGGGAGTAAGAGTGCATCTTTAAAGGCAATCGTAGACACAAAACCAACATTTAATTGTATTATTTAAGGAATGAAATGCGTGGTTGGTGTACTTGGTGTACAAATATGCGTGGAGTTATTCGGACTCCACACACTTTGACCAGCCCAATTGCGTTCATACCCCCGATAATGACACAAACCCCGCAATTAATTCCTTATATTTACACCAATAGTTCATTATTTCATTGAAGAATTGTTAAAAAATACTTCATTTCATTTAAGAAATTCTTCCAGTAATGCTTTCTTACCCATTCTGTAAAAAGAACGATCCGACTGTAACCGGAAACATTTTTTTTTCAAATGAAGCCACAATAACGCGGCAAAATCAACCGTTTGAAATCACTTTTAAACGTAAAATTGAAACGCTTTTGGCAACAATACGTTTACAATATATTAAATTTACACTTTCTAAAATTTAGATTTATATTTTACGGGACATGCTGACACAAGACAAAAAATAGCAAGATCAATATAGTTTATTGTTATATGTTTATTGTTATGCGATGAATTGCAATCCGAATATATCCGAAGATGTTGCGTTCATCGATTGATAAACGCAAATGCCGAAAGGCAGTTCATTTAAGAATGAAAGTTATGGTGTAAATATATTGAGTTAAATGACCTGGCCAAAACCAAATTGCGGATTAAGTCATGAGCATGAAGAAGTTATAAATACTTCTAAACATAATCGCTTCCATGACAAACATATAATATATTATATTAAGGAGAACGGTCTATAGTTTAAACGTTCGTGCGGTATATCCTTTTTAAAAAGAGGCATTACATTGGCAGTCTTCCAATACTCGGGATAATTTATTTATATCAAATACTTGTTGAACAAAGTTAATTAAGGAGAACGGTCTATAGTTTGAAGGTTCGTGCGGTATACCCTTTTTAAAAAGAGGCATTACATTGGCAGTTTTCCAATACTCGGGATATTTTATTTCTATCAAACACTTGTTGAATAATAAAAACGGGGGTAGTTCAACGTTTTTGATGTTGCTTTCATAATTTTGGGGCTTCTTCCGTCTGGGCCAATAGTATATAATGTACAAACTTATGTTGGAAAATATTTAATAATCGATTATCGATTAGAAATAGACCACCATTATCGACCAATTTAAATATATGTCTTTTATGACTCGATTAAAGCTGCACTCTCACAGATTGAACGTTTTGACAACTTGTTTATTTTTTTGTCTTGGAACAAGCCATTTTTTGCGAAAATGCATGGAAACCAGTTATATAAGACTGCTGACAAAAATAAGATCCCAGATTTTTATATTTAAGTTAAAAACTGGATGTTTTATGCATTATTCTTAAACCGTTAGTAACGGCTTAAGCCATAAAACATTAATTTTGGAACGTAAATATGCAAATCTGCGATCTGATCTTTTGTCGGCAGTCTTATAGCATTGCTTTGCAGATATTTACGAAAAAAATGCTCTTTCCGAGACAAAAAATAAAAAAAGTTGTCAAAACGCTCAATCTGTGAGAGTGCAGCTTTAATAATTTGATACATATTGAATGAATATTAAATAAAACGAGTACATGTATTATCATACTCTATCGTGGCATATGTATGCATCCATGTATGATGTTTCGATTATATTCGGTCATCACGACAGCAATATGGCAACCGACATTTTGTTGTTTCTAGTTGATTCTTAAAGATAAACTCTCACACGCAAAAAAGAGTATCCACAATATATAATATTGTTTTAATATTCCAAAAAAAAAAACGTGAATAAATCTCGAAAACAATGGTTCTTGTGAAGGATACCGTGTTGAATTTAAAAGAAATGAGCATAAAACAACCTTATAAAACTATAGTAGACCACAGTAAATCTTTTAGCATTCACCAATCATTTAATATTTTTGCGCTTTTTGCTATTAAATACATGGCTACAATTTTGTTATCAGTCGTTAATATTTTCACTATATGCATTATTTAGTAAGTAGTTAAAGGTTTATCAGTCAAAATGTATGTTTGTTATACATGTGTATGTATTGATTTTGTATAATAGTGTCACTTTAAATGTCGAGAACAGTGAGGTAGGACATTCGAAATCCATATTTTATACCCAGAATGATTTTGTTAACTGCACCAAGCCGGCAACCGCAATAAATCAATAAAATAATGATTGCAAACATGTTTGGTGTTAAAGTTGTATGTTGAAAAAGTCCTCTTTCGCGTAGTCGTATAATCTTGTTTTCATAAAATTACGTGTGCGCGAGCCTGGACAAGTTCGCGGAAACTGTTGTTTTAGCGTTAATAATATTTATTTTACAACGATTGTGAAAGAAAGTTGTATTTACTTAAGCAAACTCACTCTCGTCTGCACGATGTTTCGCGTGAGTGTTGTCTTCTTTCGTGGGGGTAAACAGAGTACTCGGAGAAAACCCATTTTGCAGGCTTGGTGAACACAAACAAAACTCTCATGCAATAAGGGTCGGAAATCAAACCCAGTACACATAATTTAGAAGCGAGTGCTTTAACCACTGCGCTAACCGTACAGACATATGTTTTTCATAAGTTGCTCTACCCGGAAGTGTTTACCTTTCACTACAACTGGCATAATTTGGGTTCTGTTTTGCTGCCACGTATTTTTTCCCTAGTAAAATTATTATCTGGTTCTTCGGGGCCGTTGCATAATGAAATTGAATATCGCGTAAGCCACTTAAGTTGACAGCTTGTTTTCTTGCAGTACTGTAACTAAACAGAGCAAACTTACCTGACCTTTTCATGATTTGGACTTCTTTGGATTACTTTGTGATTTCAAAGGAACTCATTTCTGGTTTGTACTTTGTAGGAGTTTTGCAGGTGGTCATTTTTGATGTGGTTGCAATAAGTTTAGATTGCATGTGTTGTTTCATGTTCGAATGAGTCACTTTAAGTGGCGCAGTGGTCCCATATTCACTAACGGACTGTGTCTGAATTTCAGACTCAGTACTCAAAAGTGCAAAGTTTGGTTTTATTGTAATACTACTATTACTATATCACCGATGGCAAAATCTCTGTATTGGTTAACGATTTAAAGCAACTGTGCACCAGATGATCAATTTGCAAGAAAAAAAGAAAATTACCAAAAACTGTCATAAACTTGGTATTAATGTGTACAATACATTGAAACTTACTAACTGAAGTACCACATAGTTTACAATTTATTTAAGTTTAGCAGTTATTTCGTATTTTTCCATTAAAAAAGATTACTGGGTATGTCTGCCTAGTAGAATTCATTCCTTATGCGTGATTGGCTAGTCGGTGTTATCACCTGATATTACCGGGTTAGGTGTAAAGCTTAAATATTTCACTCGATTATAATAAGCCGTCGTAGCTCAGTGGATACAACGCTGGACTGCAATTTGGGCGACACGGATTCGAACCCGGTCTCCGACACAATTTGTTTTACATAGTGGTACTTTTTTTACAATTATGATATCAAAGCGCAACACATTTTATTAAATAATTGTCCTGAGATTCGTTACAGAAAAAAACAACACTTTTTTGGTGCCAATCTGATGTACAGGCCCTTTAAGGTTTTACTATTCTTATGGTGTACAATCCTTTAACTAAAAGATTGATTTAGATTAATTCTTCATTACAAAGAAACATCCCAATACTTAAGTCTGAGTAAATCTGAAACTCAGATTCAAAACGCTAGTAATTTTAATTGTGCTGTGTGGCCGAATTCAACATTATTTCTATACTACAGTTTATAGACCGTACCAGTTATACATACATTAAGGAGTCCGCCAAATTATCTTATAGTCCATTATAAACACACTCAGAGACTACTCTTAAACTTAAGCTTATTATAAGTAGGTAATTAAATACGGTTCCTAGATAAGTTCACTTGTTCGTTGAATGTCCTTGAATGATGATAATGATACTTATACATTCTTAAAGGGTTCTGAAAGTATTATAATCCGGTTGTAATCGTGCAACTCCATCAAGAAGTGTTGCAACTTCGACAATAATGACATCCTCTCAAAACCCTTTGTATTTAATGACACCAATTATATTCACGAATACTCCATTTCATTTCCGGACTACTTTAAAGTGACAGATGTATTTTATAAACATGACTTTTAAAGAGCTTCTTTGTGTGGCAGGAGAGGGACCAGTACCGTAACACCTCCTCTCTCTTAGCAAATATAGATCGAGTAACAATTTCAAATAAATTCCCCCAATCCCTGCACCATTACACAGGGCGAAACAGAGCTTTTATGAGCAGGAGTTTCAGAGATGATGAAAATGAGCGCTTGAAGTTAAAATTGGCTATTATTACTCTTTGTGTATCCCCTGAACAAATAAACAATCAAGGAGGCACTAGTTGGCGTCTGAAGTGTTACATTTATTGTAACCAGAAGAGATTCATTTTTATTCAAACAAAAACAGTTTTTTTCACACTTTGGATACAGTGTGTGTTTCTTGGGGTAGGGATTTCTCTTCTATAACGGGCGATACAGGACTTCTAGCCATTTGCATTGTATTAAAATATCGATTTTGCTTTTTTTGAAAATTATATCATTTTAAGTCCGTTACTCATTAATGATTTTCAAAATACAAAACAGGGTCTACATTTGATACCTTCAAAAATGATAGTAAAGCATGTCCTTTAAACAGTGTACCCAACAGATATTCATGAATTTCGTTCGCTTAATTCCCTGTAACTTCGTACATGTTATCATATGATGATTACACATAAGATTTGACATAGTCGAGCATCTTATAGTTCAAAATAGGGATATGGAGGCTGATTTCTGTTTTTTTTTCGTTTTTCGTATTTCTACTGTGATAGAGTGGAAAATGAGGCAATGCTAAAATACGTCAAATGACGGTTCGAAAATGTACCTAATGGCAGTTTGAAAATGCGCCGGAACATTATTTCGCATTTTCGCGATGCCACTTGGAGCATTTTCACACGAATCATTCAGCAGAGAACGATAAAATGAACAAATGCCAAATAAAAAATCTTTGCTTTGTTTTACAAGCACGATTCTTTTAAAATTTACAATTATAGTTGACAACATACAATGGATCCATTATATCCTTGTAATAGTACTATTTAATTAACCTACATTATAAACTGAATTTACCATTTTTCTCTACATTTTTCGTTAAAGACATATTTAATAATGTTCATGGTTTGATGGTCTATTTAATAGAAGTGCCTTAGCAAACTTAAGTGGAACACTCACGTGCCTGGCGAATGCATACTTGACTCAATTGGCAAACCACTCAAACTCTTTTTTAAGTTGTTATATTCATAAGCAGAAAAGGTGCATGTATATATATACAGAGAGATTAACGTGAAAAAAGACTTTTCAAATTGTGCCCAGTACACGTACGCGACAAAGAATGCATGCATAATTGAATATATCACACTAAAACTCGTCCTTTATTTATTATATCCTTTTAACATATTTCTTTTGCATAATTTTCATTAATATCGGGGCTCAAACGGAATGAAGTAGAGCACCTGAGAATGTGGTCTTCCAAGCCCATATGTCGTGTTTATCTGGCCATGTGTAAGTCTTTATGTACACTTCTTGCTCGCGGTCGAGTTGTACAATCACGGAATTTCCTCCATTGTCATTATTATCGCCGTTTGTACTATCAGAGATGGCGGCTGTTTTAAGAGTCTTGTCAACATAAAGTCCAACATGGGCTTGGTTGGTTGTACCTTCACTGTGCGATGCTATATAAAAGATGAAAAGGTACATGCCACTAACGGGTACCGTAAACTTTCCAGTGTTTGAATTGTAATGGCTACCATAATTGTTAATAATCTGGTCAAATTTGATGATGGTTCCGGCCGCCGTGTTCGGTAATTTTGTCGTAAGACGCGTTGAAAAGCTCACAAACGTTCCTGTGAAAAGAGTTTGTAAAATGATATAATATGAAGCATGTGTCATTTTGTTAATGCATCAATAACTATTCAAACATATCAACATTAAATAGAAGAGCGTAATTTACATTACTTTTACATATCGAATGGACATGAAACGCAATGCAATAGGTCGACATAGATAAGCTGGGACATCGATGGGTTGCGAAAAGTTTCATATCATAGCTGAGATGTATGACTGGTATGCGTATGCATACCAATCATGTGTACGCTCGTCTGTTGTTGATTTCACAGGTACCACTCGTCATACCTCAAACAATGTTTCGTCAAAGAGATGGAACTTGCCTCACCTTAACACATTTTAAATGTCGATATGTGTTCCAAGTGCATTCAACATTGTCTTGAACCGTTTCAATACCAAGACTAAAATAATTTGCAACGATAGCGGCAACGGCAACGCCGACGACGTCATAAAATATATAATAATGTTGCAAAGTTTTTGCTTCGAAAATAAATAAAATACAATCAGATAGACTAGAAACATACCTGCTTTATTTTCGAGATTGTCCACACGGTCACCAACGGAATTGCATGAAGATTGGTAGACATTCAACTGGCGTTGTGTTGTACTCAGCTGATTAGAGTGGTCGGAAAGCTGATGACCTTGACTTGTTGCTTGTGACTGAACATCGGTTATCATTTTACTTAAGCCATTCAATTTACTGTCCTGCTTATCTAGCTCTGTTTTTGTCTGAAATGTTAAATTATTAAACGATCCATCGAATCCTGAGCTCATTTCTATGTATTTGCTGGTAAGAAGTTGTGCATGTTTTTCAATTTTTTCTTCATTGTGTTGTAAAGCTTGTTCAATGTCTACTTTGTGTTTGTAGCCTTGAGCCTCAAGCTCACGTTTTGTTTCAGATAACACTGTTTTCTCCTTTTTCACAAAGGTCCCTAAGACAGTGTACTGAGATTTCACTATTTCAGCAACTGTGGATGCTATTGTCTCTTTCATATCGCCGACTGTATTGTCAATAGATGGAGTTTTCGTACTTAACAGTTTTGTTATTGTGTCCAATTTTTCATTCATTTCATTCAAAGCACTTTGAAACTGGGTTTCCAAATTATCCATACGCTCTTCTACAGTTAAGACTTTGTACATTAATTTCCCGAGAAGATTGTCTGACGAGCACAATATCGAACCAGACAAGAACAAGGTTATCGTTGCTGCTAAACATGCGTTCCGCATTGTGTTAAATTTCACTTCGTACAATTAAAAAAATCAGCAGGAGAACGTACAATGAGAGCTCGATGAATGCCAGTCGCCTTATAGTAGACAAAACTTTGCTGTCAAGTGTTATCTAAGTGTTTCCTAAGGACATGCTTTTCGGTGTTTTCGACATGTCTATGACCTCTGTGACCCTCTTGTTAATGCTTAGATTTATCATCAACGAATCAGTAGTATTAATATTTAGCGGAAGCGTCTTTGTTTTTCCGTAGTCACATTGTTCTTGGAAAAGATGGAAGAGTTAGTTGACCGTGGAAAGTGAAAACTTTAGTTTTCCTTAAAGTTTGGGTGAGATATTCATGGTAGTCAGAGAAATAAATGTAAGTATAGATTTTTAATCATTATTTGAAGTTTGAAGTAGAAGTTATATGGCAGAATTTGGTAAAAATGGCTTTGTCGATGGATTTACGTTTTGTTTTTCCCACGTGGTTTTCTCGATAACATTCTTCATTCCAAAATTTATCATGGCTATCAGTGAAGTATTATATTTGTATGTTCACATGTTGTAAGATGCACTTCATTTCACAGTATAGTCCATCACTAGCTGTTTGTGTGAGATTTAAAAATATTCAGTTTTTAATGATATAACATGTTTAATTTCGTCATTTTATTCAAAAAGTATATTTGGATAAGTCAATCAGGCCTTTATCTACTAAAAAGCAACATTTCGTACATATTGATGCAATACTAAAGGTTTTTTTGTTTTATTTTGAAGTAATATATCTCATATACACTGGCCAATATTTCGATTGTGTAAAGAATTTATGTTATACAATTAAGAAATCAAATATCATTGTGTTTTTTCATTATCGATGTATTATGGAGTTTTATTTGTGAAATAATAACAGTGAAAATTCAATATTTTCATTTTTCAAAAGTTTTCATGAACTTTGAAGCTGAATGCTCGAACATATGCTTTCACACAAAACAATTACAGACGAAAACAATTGTTCGAACATAAATACGATGGTATATTATCGTTCAAATATCGTTTTGATCTGTAATACGTAATACGAACTTCCCGGAAAATTCATAAAACAATCAACAGATTAACTTATGTTTATTTTACCCAACCATAGCCCGCTTTTGACAGGTTGTTTATAATAAATGATACGTATTCATGACAATGATGAAAAAGAAGTTACACTGGTCTATTAAGTATAAAAGATTGCAATGGACGGCAAAAAAACTTTTCGATATTAAGTATGTTGTTGCTGCGAAATAAATGGTTAAAGGAAATTAGTGATAAAAGGTTTAAGGTATCGCTTCTGAGATAAGGATTTCAAAAAGGCGTACATTTATAATTCTGACTAAGAAGTGGAACTTAGAAAAGGAAATATTCATGATATATGGCCATTTTAAAGCTTCACAAATGGGGGGGGGGGGGGGGGGGGGGGGGGGGGGGGGGGGGGTTCAGGGCAAAATGACAGTGTGCTAGAAGTTTTATTGTCACTATAAAGCGTTGTAGGTGATCGTTGTCTATGTCTATGATACATGTGTCTGCGCCTTAAACGCATAACACGGGCAGACTACTTAACGTTTTTAGACAGTGGCTAATTGGAGTACACAAATGATTTTGTTTATAGAGGGCAAAAACTTATGGGTTTACAACAAAGCGATTTTGTGAAGTTTGTGCCTTGTAATATAGTCTCTTTTTACATACCTTTTTTACCGACCGTCGAATTTATTGTTTTTTTCTCATACATATGCAAATTTATTTCCACTGGAATCTCATATACCGACAATTTAGCCCCGGAGATTGGATATGATATTTTTCTTCTTGTATCCTTTGCACAAACGATTTCACTTCACGAATGCATTGCTACAGATATCTTCGGGCGTATAAGTGAAATTATCCGCACGCGCACGGTACCTATACATACAGATCCAATAGGCAACGCGTTAAAAACATGTCTTGTTTTAAACTAAATGTTTAAATAGTGCCAACTTAGCCCATTATATTCATATATAGAAACCCTTGTTCACAGACTCAGACCGATTAGTGCAAGAAATAGGTCAGATATTCATATCCATTTGCAGCACTTCTAGTTGGTATATCTAACTTTTTCCTCGGGTATGTTTCCATTATGCATAAACAATTACAATAAGGAAGGAGGTTGACAAACTTATGTTGACATTTTTTGTTGTTGCAAAATTGACAGCTTCCGCAGAACCTCGTTACTATATGTTATACAAAACAAGCCAAGCCCATAGGTTATATAAAACTAGCCACGTCAACAGCTTTTATAAAACTAGTTTAGCCAACATATTTTAGAAAACTAGCCACGACCACAGGTTATCGAACTCTAGCCACGCCCAAATGTGATTTACAGGTTATATATAACTAGCCGCGCACATATGTTGTATTAAACTAGCCACACCCATATGATATACCAAACTAGCCACGTCTATAGGTTATATAAAACTAGCTAGATGACATTTTATTTGAAATTAGCCACTCCCGAAGGTTATAATAAAACTAGCAACACCCACAGATAATATGAGAATTGTCTCTCCCTCAGGTTTAATTTACCAAAAATGTTAACAATATATCTGTCGCTTGCTTGTTAGAGATTATAAAGGTCTCCTTTTGCTGCGTAATGGCTTGAACCGCCGTGACGCCATCACAACTATAATTGTATCTATATGCCATAATTAAAAGATTTATTTATAAGAACTATTCGGGACCATGTTCTACGTGTTTCGCTATTAAACCCGTGACCTTTAGCACCCGAATCGAATGCTCAACCATTCGGGGCGGAAAAGACCAAATATTCTTTTTAGTTATTTAAACACAAGACAAGATAGGCATGAAATGCCGAAACTACGTATTTAGGAAATCAATGTATGAAATGGTTATTAATTGTTGCACTTACATCAACTGTTGACATACTTGTTATAAGGCGTAAACAATTTGTAATGCGTAATTTGCATTAGTTTGACATACTTTGCAAGTGATTTATTTAAATGTTGGAGTGGCATGCATACAGGTGTGTTTTTGGTTGTTATATGAGAATTTGATTTCCATAAACGTGTCTAAACCTTAGCAATAAATTATTTACCTCGAACGCTTCAGAGATCATCGGTTTAATTTACTCTATCATCGATGTTTTACTTCCCTACGAATATTCATAACATATAGCAAATATCGCAGAAACAAATGTCTTATGCTTTTAAGGAATAAAGGGCATACAATGATTCGATTATTTTTGTTCCGTGTTGCATAAAGTATAGCCGCATATCAAATAGGTCTAATGATTTTGACACTTTTAGTTTTGGCATTATGCAAATTTCTGATCTTCTCAGTAATGTGAATTTTCTTAAATGTATTTATGGTCCTCAACATCTTGCTCACCTTTGGGCACTGGGAAATTCATTAGGCAAACATGTCTGTACGCTTTCAATAAAATGTGATAGCAAATTGTTTTCTTGCTTGTTAAAAATGCATGCACTAAAGTTCTATTTAGTTCAAGTTTTTTTGCAATTATGATAGTCTATGGTGTTGTATTTCTAATCCTTGTTACATTCATCGAAAACTTGTGACAGTTTTCTGAAAAAAAGTAACTTTTTGTCCCAGTTGGCTTGATCGTCTTGTTGCATTGGAATGCTATTTTTGTGCTGAAAACCCCCCAGATCAACGTGTTAGTGATATCTGCTGCATTCACTACCCGGCTTAAATTAATAAACGAATGCAAAGCGCCAGTTGTATAATTTCAATGAAGTGTGTAGTGGGTGAAGTAACTGTTTTGAATCATATTGTCGCTGACATCGTTCAGTAAATAGCGTGTGTATAAGTGAATGTCTTTGTAAATTGTATGCTTGCTAATTATTGCATGTAATAGTTATGCCTTCTACTGACGGGTCCGATAATTATGAAAAACAGTAAAATGATCGAAAACCAAAAAAACACTTTTCGATATTTAAACAATTAAAATATATATTAGGGAAATATTTTGTTGATCAGAAGGCGTTATATTATGCGCCTGGATAACACCAATTGGTGGGAATCAGGTTAGAGTAAGACCGGAACTAGCTCCCTATCTGTAAAAGGTCAAATTTAACAAAGCAGAAGTCACCCCTTACCACGACCAGACGAAGAAGCACTCCAGCCGACATCCTCCGGCATGGTTTACTCGACAACAGTGAGCGATATTGCAGGCACACGACGAATTCTAAGAGAACCAAGCTGACAATACCCCGATAAACGTATTGTCTATCCAATGATCACATTTAAGGTTTAATATTTGGATTGTGAGACTTTTGGGCGTGACCCTTTAATTGTCATTGCATTATTAATGATAGAATGTTGCATTGTGCTTGTGTTGGCATCACCGAGGATAAATCGGCGGACATGGTGGCCAGGAACCATGAACAGTTAATCTGGAGGTAGTGGGGCGACTTTGGCACTTCAAGAACGACCTGGTAAGGCGATTGTATTATTTACTCACAAAGAATGTCAAACCCTAATTCAACCAAGCCGTGTGGATCTGTATGACTGCGCCAAAAGTAAACGAAAATATTCTACATAAAGGATCTCAGGAAGGAGGAACTCATTAATCATTTGGGTTGTTCATCACCCTAGGTCGGCACAGGAGAGAACGAACGAGGGTCCAGGCCACACGCCCATTGCATTTTCCATGTTGTCAGCCCGGGTTCTGGACTCAAATATGTAACTACTGATGTATTCCATCCACTCCCTGCAAACTGCATGGCAAAGGCAATATCAGGGGAAAATTTTTCAGATAATAATCTGAAGTAGACCAAGAATGCTGAAACGATCGATACGCACCCTGGAAAAAAACGGACTTACCGGAAAACATTACTCAGGCTACTTACAGATTTGTTCATACAAATTTATATAGCGTTTTTTTCAGTTTAATGAAAGTAGATAAGGCAAAGGAAAGTAAAAGAAGAATTCTAAAAGGAGAACACTTGTATGCACAATGTTATTTTTTGGGGTTAATGAACTAGTTCTAAATAGGTAATTCTGTTGATATAAGCAACTACTATGTCATATCTGATATTTACCTAATTGTACATATAAAGCAACACTTAGGAATGAAAAACATAATATTTTTGTTTTCATGAACATTTGACCTCCAAGACATTTATCTTTATGAATTATTATAATTTATTATCCATGTCAGTTGCAAATGATATATTAATAGCATCGTACTTAATCATAGTTTAGCTAGCAATATATCTATTTTGGAGACATGACACTCCAAAAAGTGATGAAACAGTTGTCGGATAATCCATATGCATAACAAACAACAATATATCACTCAACCAACTGTTAGTCAAAAAAGATCTTAATTAGCCGCCAGGGTCAAACGAATGCTCCAGTGCGCCGGCTGGTATAAAAAGTCGCATACATTGAACGTTACGTTAAACCAACGTGCGGACTTGAGAAGAGGGATTGAATGGTGACAATGTTGGCCCCTCTTTGGGTATCGGCTTTGATTGTCGCTCTCTTGGTTCAATCTGGAAATGCTTTCATACCTTTTTATCAACCGATAGACAGCTATAGAGAGGCCAGTTCGAATTACCATGGTGCGTAGTTGCGCTTTTTCACTAATTTGTATTGGTTTTTATATACATACTTCTTTATAAAAGACATTGCTAAAAGAAGCAAGCGCAAAAAGAATGTTTCTAGCTTGCATTTGCTTTCTCTTTTATAAACTTTGGAAAATATCAATGGCGCGTACATCACGTCTTGGGGTGTTATTGCACATGTTGTTATTTTTTGTATTTCATTTCTTTAACCGTTAAAGCGTTGTTTTTGGTGCTTGTTTTTTCGTTTGAACATTTAACATGTAAAGAACGATAAAATAGCATGTGCTAATAGACCATCTGATTTATTGCTCATTTGTATTCTTTTTGAATATTGTTTTTAATATATTTTAATTTTTGAAAAATTCTCAGACTGATTTTGCCCTCAGCTTTAATATTCAGCTTCGCTCGCTCCAATCTTCTTAACAATTAGTAATATTGAAAAGAAAAGAAAAAGAAGAAGTAGCGGACAGATTGTTTTTTTCATTTATTTTGCTTTCAAATTCAAATCAATGATGTCATGTTGAACCCAAACTAAACATTGATTAGAGATTTTATAAAATTAAGCCTAACACTTACGCTATAACAACTGTTTGGTTTACAAGCGTTCTAAAAACAACAACACTTTCTGCCCCATGCTCAATTATTTAAAAACCGATATGTCATAACAAATAGTTTAAACCTTTTCCTTCTTGCCATAGTGTTGTGCTTCTACTTTTATATTATTTTTGCTTAGAAAAAAATAGTTCAAGAAATAAAAGTGTGTTTTCAAATAGTAAATAATTATAAATATTTGTATCATTATTTAATAAATATTTGGTATCTTAAAAGTCCTGTGTAAAAACGTGCAGTATAATGTACATGTGTAATTTATATAAATCCGCGAAAGTAACACCAGCATCGGAAAAATTGAACTTCATAAAAAGGTAATATGATCACAACTGTTTATTCATCAACAAAACGTTACAGGTCTATCTGAGGCTTCGTGGGCGTTTGGCAGACTCTAGGTGTATCGGGGTATTATCATTAATTATTTCCTAAGAACGTACGCTGTTAGGAAATTATTCGCTCAAATTATTCGCTCAATTTCTATTTCCGACGATGAAGTACACTTTGCCGCCTTTACGACAACTTTTCTGACAGTTGTAAGACCTTTAAGGCTGTCAAATTTGTGCAAAATATAAAATGTTAAGATAAATAAAAAAACGTAGCGTGACACTAGTCAATAGTTCATTTCAGCGGACAAACAAAATGTAAAACACTCCATTTATCTTACAACACCAATATCTTTAGCCAGAAAACAATGTCATTTGCCAAATGATAAATGTTCTGATATTGATCAGTAATTGTTTTCCGCGGCAAGTACAAAAAATAAACAAAAATAAACAAGAATACAAGCAGTTCCCCGACAACATTATTGCTGGCACTAGATTTACGTTTATTTAGGCACTCGGTTCATAAATGTTATACTATTTTCATCATAACATACACTCATAAATAGTTGTTTTAATTCTATTACAGTATTATACAGTTTTTAAGTTTTAAATTTCACAGTAATGTTTAGATATTCTCTTATTGTATTAAGCGTAACAAGCTCTAGAAACGTTTTACATGAAGCCAAATTTCTTACTTTATCTTATTTGGGCTGAAATTAGTTTATCGGTTTTATCATTAATACCATTTCATTTTTAAGTCCAAAAAAACTTCAGTTTGTAGAGTTTTTGGTGTTCTTCAATATTTCTTGTTTGTGATTTTTTGTGTTCTTTGTCTTTGGCGTTTACCCAGTGCCATTAAACCGGGTTTATGTTTAAACTGTTTACTACCGAGCTTGTTTCTGAAGTTTTTCACATAAGTATTAGTAACGTTTTAATAACAAAAATCCTACTAAACCTACTAAACCAAAATTAATGAATTCTTTAAATGTTTCAATATCTAAATTCTTCAGAGATGATGGTTCATTGCGAGAAAGAGGGTGGGGAATGCATTGATGTGGACTTTGGTACCACCGATCCTCCATCTCCGCCGGAAACCACCCGACCGCCCCACCCAACCACCACCCGAGCGCCATGGCGTCTCACGACAACAACTGTTCCATCGCCACAACCGTCGGCGTTCCAATGGTTCTTTAACAACCCATTTCAACATTTATTCAACCCCGTGGTGCCAATAATCGATCAGCCACTCTGGTATGATCCCTTCATTCCGACGAAGAAGCGGACTCTTCCACCGACATTGGCCCCACCTCCGACAACGGCCGCCCCAAGTACGACAACCGCCGCTCCGACACCCGCACCTACGACAGCCGCTCCCAGAACAACCAGAAAGCCTAAACCGGTAAGAGAAGTTCTTCTAACAAGTGTATGTTATTACTGCATTTTGTTTAAACGATAATTTCATATAAAAGGAGTGTCTAGTTTAGAAAAGAGATGACCAGAGGTGATCTTGCATCCTTTTTTAAAATATTTAGAGGTGCATACACGGAGTAGAAAGGGCCGCTGAGTGTTAATAGCCCCAAGTGACTTATAATAGCCCGAGGCGTAGTCGAGGGCCCTTATGGGCACAAGGGACAATTATCACACAATGGCCCGGCTATGCCGTGTATAAACCCTTTTAAAACATTAATGTGTGTGTCCTTAATGTGTAGAGTATTTTTGTCATAGTTTACCTACAAAAAGTTGTGCATTCTTATTTCTTTCTGACTTGACGAGGGTGAGTTAACTACACAAATCAGTTTTGAGAGTAAGCCAAAAGGCAAACAACAGTTTTATGTCTTATTATATTCCCATCAATTTCAATTGTTCAGCTCAAAAATTCCACGTATATCCGAAATGATTTTGTACGAATCACTGACATATGTCACTTCACGTCTAGAATGTCACAATTCAAATTAATAAATATGAAACACGTAGCAAGTAGAACGACATGTATGTGTAGTTGTTGTTTTAGTCAACAATGGTTAATAAACACTAGCATATTTTACTCAACTGCTTTCGCGTTTGCCTTCCTTTAGGAGTGTTATTATTTATCTGTTCAGGCAGATCAATAAACTGTAATTATGTTGTTAATAGATGATTTCACAGTCGCCAACTATGATTTTAAGACGAACATTGGACTCACGTTCGTACGTTCCACGGTATAATCGATAATCGGCCCCGGCCGCAAAACTGATAATCGATAATCGGGCCGCAAAACTCATACTCGCCGAATCATGCAAATTATCGCGGAATACCTGTACGAATATGTTACTAGTAACATATGTAATTAGCTATAATAATGGACGTCGTCTGCAAGAACAAGGAAAACATGTTTAGATGTTAAACGCAGAGTTTTACATCATCATCATCATCATCATCATCACCATCATCATCATCATCATCATCATCATCACCACCACCATCACATCATCATCATCATCATCATCATCATCATCATCATCATCATCGTTGTCGTAGTCGCAATCATCATCATCATCATCATCATCATCATCATCATCATCATCATCATCATCATCATCATCATCATCATCATCATCAGCATCATCATCATCATCATCATCATCATCATCATCATCATCATCATCATCATCATCATCATCATCATCATCATCATCATAATCACCACCACCACCATCATCATCATCATCATCATCATCATCATCATCATCATCATCATAATCATCGTCATCACCATCATCATCATCATCATCGTAGTCGTAGTCGTCATCATCATCATCATCATCATCGCCATCGTCGTCATCATCGTCATTGTCATCGACATCATTCAGAAAAACAACAGGCAAAATAATTGTTATGATAAAATACAAATAAAATAATAGTTAAAAACATTGATGACGTTATTGATGTTGATAGTTGTGATAATGATCTTCGCGAAAACGTCCTTTCTTTGAAATGTTTTCAATGCATCAGCTGAAAAAACTCATTAAGTATTATTAGTATTTTAGGTCCTAATAAATCAAACTACCTTCCAAGACAAAATGACAACAATAACAGGACTGTTAATTGATAATAATTATTTGTTAACAAGTGCGCGAAATAATAATAAACTGTGTTACGGTTATAACTGACAGTTTTGTAACTTTTGAAAGACGGCGTGGGAAGGCCGAAAAATAAGGATTAATCAGTATTTATGCAAACAAAACTACAATAAGACAACAAAAAGCATGTTACGTTTCAACTTATTTAACGTTGAAAAGACGGTCTGCAGCGTGAACGTGTATGTGTCTTTGTGTATCATTATATTTAAATCAAGCCCTTTTCCATATATTTTAAAAGGCATTGAAGGATATAATGAGCCCCCCCCCCCCGCCCACCCCCACCCCTTATTCGAGTAGAAAACTGTTTGGTACTGTAATCACAATTATTAGTTATATTTCCAATGCCGTGAGCATATTTAAGAAATGCTACACATCACTGTCAGGGTCATTTTACATTATAAGGACTGGCCAGTCAGCTCCAGATGGTGTATAGGTTCATTTTTCTTTAACCTTGAGTAACGGTTTAAGCCATAAAACATTAATTTTCGAACGGAAATATTAAAATCTGCGATCTGATCTTTTGACAGCAATCTTTTATCATTGGTTTTCAGATATTAACGCAGAAATTTGCTTTTTCCAAGACAAAAATCAAAAATTTGTAAAAATGGTATATTTATTAGAGTGCAGCTTTAAGAAATAAATAACTAAATGGTAGGGTTATTTGAGTCAGAAGCCTTCAAACGTCCGTCGAACCCATTGGCGGAAATATGTGCTTAAGATTAAACTCATTTTTCACTGCAGAGAAGGAAGGGACGGCGCGGCCCAAACCGGAAGAAAGCTCGACGTGTCGAAGTGGAGCGCGAGGCACGAAGGAAGCGGCAAGCCCTGTATGATCCCTTGGACTACCTCTATAGTGAGTGTTCCGGAGGTTGGGAAATCGACATGGGATGCAGCGCTCGCGGGAAGAAGGTGTGTTGTTACAGCGCCAATACCTCCGGGCATAGGAGAAAGTAGAAAGGTAAGAAGCTGGTTACTTTCATACGATCAGTTTTATTTGAAGTCGGCAAGATATAAAAAACAAAAAAGCAAAACAAGCTTCTAAGACGTTTTAAAGCGACTATGATCGCTTTAATGATCCTTTTGTCGGAGTTTGATGTTAATTTGGTCTGAGGATTTATATACTTAACGATGTTTTATTATCATTATACATTGCCATTACCATCTATTATGATAAATAAATGCATTCGTGAGCACACTGATTGTGTTCAAGATTTTTTGTTTAAATAATGAACACACGATATTTACTGGCCTACTTATATTGCTAGTCATGAATTGAATTAATATGTAAGGCGAATAGCGACATACATAGAGCTGTGTTCACAAGCTCCACAAAAAATGGAAGATATTATGCTAAAAGATACATGAAAAACAACAGCTATAAAAGTAAGGGTAAAAACCCTTTATAAATGCTTCTATTCATTTAAAGGTACTACTTTCGTGCATACTGGGCAGTTGCCAAATTCCGGATTTGCCTAAATATTCGGAAATCGTTTAAAAAGCGTTTCGGCGACCGTGGTCAATATAGAATGATCACAGTCTACGCAACTGACCTCCATAGCAAAAGAAACAACACAAAAGTGTAGCTTTTCGAGTATAACCCCCAAATAAATACCTCGTTGTTGAGTTTATAAAGGTCTGCCCGCGCCCTATAATGGCTGCATTATGGCTGAAAATAAATACCTCTAAACTTTCGCTTTCCTAAATGTCAATATTTTGTCACGTGGGGATGACGTCACACAGCGCGAGCTTTTATATTGAGGTTCGACAGGGTTATCTTTAAACACTAGACCTACTATATACGACGTTTATGACTTATCTTCAATCACAAAATACAATGCCAATTACATATAAACTAAATAAATTGACGATGACATTGTTTTGTGTTGTGCAGCATTTGATATGAAAACGAAGCAAAAATGAAGCAGATTCGTACTTACAAATTAGTAGTTCGGATACGCCGAAAATACACATACAAATACTTCAGAGAAGTATAAAATTTATATACAGGTTAAACATTTAATACATGATGTTCATTTAAGCAGCATTTAAATATTTGTATATTGACTTGATAATGTTTACTTTGTTCTTAGAGAAAATCCGAATATTTAGGCACTGAATGCAGGTTTTTGGACGTCGTTTATGCCCTTATTTCGTACTGAATATTATACTATAATTAATTGTTGTTTTTTCTTTTATTCTTTTTCCAGTTTGGTGGATATAGGACCCAACATTTTTCTATTAAAATTTCATGCACTTATGTTCAGTAATTATGACAATATTTTAAGAAAACTTCAAAATTGATCCGGAATTGGGCAACTGCCCAGTATATCATATGAAGGATAATTGTTTGTTTTAGTGTTAAACAAACACGAAAAAAAGAAAGAAAGCTATTTAACTATTTTCTAAACATACAAAATGCACCTGCGATAAAAGTGTGAAAGGAAAAGAGAAGAGAGGACAAAAAAGATAAGGAGGGTGGTAACCAGGGTATTTGGATAGATAATAAGTTATATGAATGCTCTTAATAAAACCACTGCTTTGCTGTATTGCGTGTGGCTTTGATGGTAAATAATGAGAAAGGCCGAATACCGTTTTCATCTCTTGTCAAATACATCTGTAACGGTTAGAAACAGAAGTAATAAGCAAAATCCAACACTTAGGTTAGGCGAGCAAAACTTTCATAAAAGCAGAGTTTAATATTTATACGGCTTCGATTATTTTATCCGTGGTCTTTTCATATCCAAAATAAGGCAAAATAATTATACTTAAGCACAGCGATTTTTTGAGTACAGGTAGCTATTCTCCTGCCCTGTCACTTTTGTTTGGCGTAAACCAATTATCTTGTTTACTTTTTTCAGCGTAAAAAGGGGTTTATATATAAATAGAAGTAAAAAGAGAATGTGCCTTTAATTGCACAATTTAATTTTCCGCAGCCAAATGTTTGATGGTCGTTCGCCATAAAGTTGTTCGATCTTACATTGAAACAATCAATTATCCTTTTTTTGCCAAATGGTTTCATGTGGTGAATTGTTGACTACCAAACACTTATAGTTTGATCACGCATGTATAACGTTTTTAAATAAACTTTTGTAAAAACGAAACCAAAACGTTCATAAATGACACAACCATTTCAACAGTAAGTTTTAAAATTATGTGATAATTAAGAACCGGCAGTTCCGCTAGATTACACCAGTGGCAAACTAAATAACTTATATTTAAATGTGGAACGTGACCTGGATCCCCCTCCCTAAAATGTCTACGTTCACATACAAATTCACCTAGCTACACCCTTGTCACTCCCACAAATCTTGAAAACTAGCACCAATTTATAAAAAACGATATTGAAATGACAAATACAAAATGCATATCTTTACTCTTTTTATCTTTTTATTATTGCAGGGAACTCCTGAAGAACCCCAAAGTCAAGAAGATGTGGTTGAAACGAGGTCACCGCCCGTGTTTTTCCGTCACAGTTACGTCACATTTGTGTTTTAATTACGTCATTCATTGCAGCAGCCCTTTTATCTTTGTAAATAAATCAGTGTAATCGTGTTGGTTTAATATTATTAATATTATGTCAAAACATCTTAATTTATAAACTGTTTAATTGGCATATTAGATACAATGTCAGCTTATTATCAATCACAAAACAATTCTGGATCATTTATAGAAGTATCACTTACATAATATTAGAAGAATAGACATCATATGTATTATATCAATATAAAGGCAACAAAGAAGAAAACAAGTTTC
The DNA here is from genome assembly GCF_026914265.1 of Mya arenaria. Classification (NCBI taxonomy): domain Eukaryota; kingdom Metazoa; phylum Mollusca; class Bivalvia; order Myida; family Myidae; genus Mya; species Mya arenaria. Next base: position 25,158,365 of record NC_069130.1, read on the forward strand.
CATCAGCAACAGGATTCCAACTCAAGACCTCTAGGTCTGCAGTCAGGTATACAAGCCATGCACCACGGAGGCATGTATCTGTGGTAGAGTTTGCAACAAAATATTAGGATATTTGAGTGTTTATGTGTGTCATATACATAAACATTCACCAAAGTTTAACTGATGCTTTTCATTTCACAATACTGTAAACATTAACTATTCAGTGTGTCCATTACATGTTTTACTTACGAGTGTTATCTGCACAAGTAGTCGAACTCACAGTTAATGTACATGTATGCATACATGTACGAGAAGTCAACTCAAATACAACCAGCAACCGTATATCTTTACACAGAAAAGTATACGAAAAGCCATTCCAAATATAAATTCATTAAAAATAGCAGTACTCCATATTATTGGTTTTCCTAATTGAAAGAAATGAATTTAAAAAAAGTTCTTCAAACAATCAAAGTTTTATGCTTTATATCCGAACTTTTTCTCAGCTAATGCCTGTAAATCCATGCGCGAAGTTTTTCCTGTGCAAGTCTCCGGAAGTGCATCGAAAAACATGTAGAATTTTGGCAGTACAGTGAACAAACCAGGCTTATCATTGTGGTGGGTGACGCAAAACTGGCGGATATCATTTTCAGCAGTTCTCGCGTCTGGTTTTAGAATCACGCATGCGCAAATAGCTTGGTAATATACCTGGTCAGAGACAGGTACAATGACAACGTTGTCAATCCCTGGACAGCCTTTGATAGCAGTTTCTAGAATGTCCGGCATCACAGCAATTCCACCGGAATTGATCATGTTTGACATTTAACCATAGACGTAGAAGCGACCTTCTTCATCCATCATCGCAAGGTCGTCTGTTTTGAACCATCCATCAGGTGTTACCGCCCTGGCTGTTTTCTCGGGATCATGAAAGTATTCTTTCAAAAACACGGGGCCTTTAACCCAAAGTTCACCCCTGGTGTTGATAGAAACTATTTCACCTTCTTGGGCTTTGGTAACTGGTTGTCCTCTGATTACGAAACATTTAGTTGGCCAGTCTTTTGGCAACTCTTCCTGTAAAACAAGTTCATAACAATGTAAATGCATTTAAAGCGCTGACATTTTAAAATTAAGTCGTGTACGAGGAATGCATACTCCTGATAAAATAGAATTTAAGTTATTCGTATAAATACTTAATGTCGCGTTAGAAGTATATTAATAGCTATCAAGGCAACAAGTGTAAAAAGAGTCAGTTGGGGCGTTTGTCATGAACTCATGCAACGATAGCACCTCGATCTCAGAGACAGGAAACTTGTGCCCTAGGAGGAACCGCACTGATGACATTTTGGCTGACGAAGCTCTTCCTGTTTTGGAGTGCGAGTCAAGTAGCCTTCGAACGATATCCCAATTCTCCCCGCTTGCTCCAGGATCAAGGACTAGCAAGCTGCATGTCTCGAGCTTCTTCATGATTTGGATGAGGTCCTTTCCGTCTGTATACATGAAAGCCAGTCCCACCGCTTTTATACCCGCCAACATGCAACCAAATGTCACATACAACCATTCCGGACATGGACGAATGTTTATTCCAACAATTTCATCGCGCTTTACTCCTATAAGTAAAGGAGAGATACGTGCATGCACATGGTCATTTACGATGAAAAAGGTTTTTGACATTAAACGGTTTATGTATGTGGGGGTAGGGGGATTTCAATTAATAACCGAGAGAAGTTTTAAACGTACCATCATTTGCGTTTTTCATTCAAAAACCTGTATATGAAGGTGTTGCATGCGTCACAAGAAAGGGAGCTTACTGCTCGTGGTCTAGGAATAAGACAACTGACCTTCAACTGAGATCACATGCTTGATTATAGGCCTAAAAGATGCCAACCTTGGGACCCATGTTTGCCAATTAGGGTCAAAACTAGCAAGACTAATACTGTCACATGAGTGACACCCAAGGATAGTACGGTGGTTTCTTTTACTTAAGTTACACACAATAAAAATAGCAAATTTTGTATACCTAGATTAATCAGTGCCCTCGCCTTTTCATATAGCTCCAACCACGTGACCGTCTCACGGTCAACTTCTATTATCGCTCCAAATATAAACGCATGTGTGTCCCTTTGTACCTCAGCCAAATACTGAAAAAATATCGTTGTTGAAACATTTTCCTAAATGATTCAACATTAGCTTATTAAAGAATGTGTTTCTCCGATATGTTGGGGTCTCTCGTCACATTTGAAGCATTAATGTATATAGTAGAGCAAACCGCATATATTTCACTGCATATTGCAGAAAAAATCCGATTAACCAATACGCATATTGCCGAATAGTTCCGATTGACCAATACGCATATTGCCGAATAGTTCCGATTGACCATTACGTATATTACCGAGATGTTCCGATTGACTAATACGAATATTGCCGAGATGTTCCGATTCACCAATACGTATATTGCCGAATTGGTGCTATTAATAAATACGTGTATTACCAATACGTATACTGTCGAAGAGTTCCGATTGACCAACAAGTATATTACCGAAAAGTTCCGATTAACCAATACGTATACAACCGAAAAGTTCCGATTAACCAATACGTATATAACCGAAGAGTAACGATTAACCAATACGTATATAACCAAAATATTTCGATTAACAAATAAGTATTGTATCCTGCCGAAAAGTACCGTTTTAACCAAAACATATATTGCCGTCAGGTTACGATATACCAATACGGGTATCGCCTAAAAGTAACGATCAGCTCATACGGATATTGCCGAAAAATCAATACGTATATACCCGAGTTAAACCAACGATAAACCAAAACGGATATTTTCTATAAGTTTCGATAAACCGATACGAATATTGCCGAAAAGTATTAATTGTGAAACGCTCTCACCCTCATGCAGTCCCCGACGGTTCCAAATTCAAGGTCTTCCTCTTTACTTTCCATCCTTCTGTAACTCTCGTTATACTTTTCAGCGCTGCCCATAGTCCTGCCTTTTTAGTTATTCTTTAATATAACCGCACACCTCGAATCCTCGGCTGTAACTGGCAATGATACCTGACATATATGACAATGATACCAAAGTTAAAAAGTGAATACATGGACTCACTTAAAGTATTTATTTTTGTATTTGATAAGAATGGAAGATGCACAAGCATTTATTTGCCACAAGAGTTTAGTGACTTTTTTGTTAAGAAAATAGAAACAATCAGAGATGAGATAAAATCATAATTAGTTCTTAACCCAGTCGAATCAGAAACAGAACAATTGAGTGTTGAAAAATAGTCTGACTCACTTTGAAACAGCATCAGCAGAAGAAGTTAAGAAAATAATCAATAAATCTTCCAATAAATCATGTGAACTGGATCCGATACCAACATGGCTATTGAAATCATGCCTCGATGAACTTTACCATTTCTTTCGAACATTATCAACATTTCGCTCAGCACAGGAAACGTTCCATCAGAGTTTAAAGGATCTTATGTTCGACCTCTTTTGAAAAAACAAACACTGGATCAAAACATTTAAAAAAATTATAGACCTGTTTCAAATCTATCATTTGTATCAAAGACACTAGAAAAAGTAGTGAGTTCTCGCATTGATGAACACTTGACAGAAAATCAACTTCAAGAAAAACATCAGTCAGCCTATCGTAAATTCCATTCGACAGAAACTGCACTTATCAAAGTCCAAAATGATGTTCTTAAATCTCTTGACCATGGTAATGCAACCATCTTAGTAATGCTAGATCTATCGGCAGCTTTTGACACAATCGATCACAAAACTTTTTTACATAGACTTGAAAATGTGTTCCGGAACCACTGAAATGGATAACATCATACCTTCAAGATAGAAAACAGACAGTATACATTGATGGGGTGCTGTCAAACCCGGTCACACTGAATTTTAGTGTTCCACAGGGGTCCGTATTAGGACCGAAATTATATACAATGTACACTAAACCCCTTGGTGCCATTTGCAAAGAGCATGGGCTGCAATACCATCTCTACGCCGATGACTCACAGCTGTATTTATCTTTCAAACCATTAGATGGCATTTCTAAGGAAGAAACATTACAACGCATTCAATCGTGCCTTCGAGACATAATATCATGGATGAATCTAAACATGCTCAAACTTAACACTGATAAAACAGAAGTCATCATGTTCTCATCTCCTCATAAATCCAAACACATTGAAGATCTATCGGTAACCGTCGGTGACTCGAAAGTTAAACAGTCTGTTAAAGTAAAAAATAGGTGCCATCTTTGATTCAAACATGAACATGGAAGAGCACGTTAATTCAGTATGCAGATCATGTTATTTACATCTTAGACAAATAGGCAGAATTCAGAAATATCTGACAATTGATGCATCTAAACAACTTGTGACTTCATTGGTTATCTCGCGCCTAGATTACTGCAATACACTACGGTATGGAGTTTCTCAAACATTAGTCAACAAACTGCAGATCGTTCAAAATACAGCTGCCCGCATCATCACCAGAACCTTGCGGTACGATCATATCACACCTGTACTTAAAGAACTACATTGGCTTCCACATTCGGAGCTCCTCGGCCATTTTATCGAAAACAACCACGGATGTATTCAGGTACATCAGTTGAAGTAGTTCGTAAAAAATTGAATTGTATCATTAATTAAATGTTGTGTTTTAGAGTTGTATTTATTGATCTAAGTTTAAATTTATTGCCATTGAATTGTATTATTGCAAACATAAATAAGAATCCCAAGAGTAATGTCACAAAGTTTAACTTCTTAATAAAATTACTACGCGATCTACTTGCAGCGGACTTAAACGTACCACTTTTTGAGTATGTAAACCGTCCAAATACATCCGAGGTTGTTTTTGAAAAAAATGGCCGAGGAGTTCCGAATGTGGCTTCCAGTGCAATACAGAATTCAGTTTAAAATTTTAACGCATACCTATAAAGCTTTAAACGGAAAATCACCAGAATATTTGAAAGAAATGCTATGTGTTTACAAACCACGAAGAAATCTGGGATCTCAAAACAAAGCACTTACTTTAGTGATACCAAAAAGTAAAACCGTAACCTACGGCGACCGACGTCTTGAATATGCAGCTCCGAAACTGTGGAACGACCTACCATCCGGTGTGAGAGACTCAAGTTCATTGCGTTCTTTCAAACGTGCACTTAAAACACACTATTTCAAACAGGCGTATGAGTAGCATTTTTACCAGGAATGATCCGTGACAGTGATTCAAGAAGACTATGTGACTATTATGTGATTTTAAACATAATTTTACAACCTGTTTTATTTCTACCATGATCTTTTCGTACATTTACATATCCTATGTAAACTGTTTTAGACTATTGATACAATATATAAATGCAATTTAGATGTCAGGCGTAAATTATATTAATATCATTTTTGATTTTTTCAAAGTTTCGCTAGACTATATTTTATCGTATGATATTGATATTTATTGTTTTTAATTCAGACGACCAGTTAAATACCACATTTCATTTTATTGTGTTTCATATTTTTTAGTATGTTTACATTTATTGTTCAAAAGCTGTCTAGTATTTTAAGGATATTGCTTGTAGTTAACTATCAGATTATATCGTTGTAAAGCGCCTTTGAACGTGTATATGAAAAGGGCGCTTTATAAGTTTGGTAGATAATAATAATAATAATAATAATAATAATAATAATAATAATAATAATAATAATAATTATTTGTGCAATATTGTCGTGACAGACTTACATAAAAACAATATTACTAAACGTCATCTTACAAAATGTACATGACATTTTCAGCATGAAGCATGCCACAATCTAGAAAATGAACCTTTTGAGGTCGTTGCCTCTGCTTGGTATCAGTATAGATAAGTGTTTAGTATAAGTCAACATACTGATATTGACGTTTAATACAATATTGCACAATGACACTCACATCCAAGCGGATCATCATCTAAGTAAGATATTTAAAACCGAACCTAACTTGTTATCAAGAATTTGAGTAACTGTTAAATTTACAATCGAGAGGGAGGACTGCGTTTGAGAATGCCGTTTCAGGACAATGCGTCTATTAGATTCTTTCTGCATTTGATGGTAAATTTATTAAAATGGCCGGTCTTTCATATATTTAACTTACTTGGTATTCTAAATACCTAATCATCTTATGAAGATGACAGTATATTAATTACTGATATTTTGCCCGGAAAGAGTCAATAAATAAAAAAAGGGGGCAAATCGTGCTCCCCCCTCGTTTTCTGTTACAAATGTGCCTACAATTACACAATGTAATTTTCCTTAGCCGAACTTTTAATGATTATTCGTTCACGAGTATAACAATTCTACATTGAAAAATACCAGCTTTGAAATCATGTCAAAATTGGGAACAAGAAGTATACCTAGAGTGCATCAGTGCCTACCTGGAAAATAAATATTTAAAAGGGGAGCCTTGCCCAAATCCCGCTTACATATCTGCGAATGCATACACAAACGCCCTCTTACATTCCTTTCATTTATACACGTTTTTAATTAAGTTTAATTTCACAAGTAGACAGTAAAGCCTCATCCCATTGAACATTGCAAGAACATTTTGAAAAAGCCTCAGCCAGGGAAAAGGTCACATTCACTCTAAAAGTGAACAGTTAATTTTCATTTCATTTTAGAAACTGAAATTTCCCGCGCTTCATGCATTGCAAAAATATAGTTTCCGGAAGAGATTATTTAAAACAATATATATATATATATATATATATATATTGAATTTTTTTTTTAATCCAGTTTGTGAAGTAAAAACATACTGAGATGTTATCAAGAAATAATTACAACAGAAACACTATACTTTTTAGGGATAATGCTTTTTGTTAAATAATGACGTCACACCAAATTACATGACGTCATAATTTTGTTATAATTAGTGATCATGACAATATTATAAATACAGAAATTTACGACAGCTCTAAGAATGTTTAATGCGGAATCAAGAGGAAATACATGTTTTCCTCTTCTGATTTAAACGGAAAATTAACTGCATCATTTACAAAAATCTCTATCGTAAAAACAAATTGAGAAACAAACGTTTGACTTGCTAAAATATTATGAATTTAACTTTTTTGTCTCCCATGCGTTGGTACTTGTTGTGTGTGTACAGATGACAATGCAAAATTAACTGAATACTGATTTGATTTCCATGACCCTCCGGTAACATGACCCATACAGAATGTCTAATGCTGTTAAGAAAAACAATACAAGAGTGATGCTCTTACTTGGCCCAACACCTTTGTATAGTCCGGTGGTATCATGAACTAACTTAAGTACCAATATTGGTCCGTGCCCTCGTCCGTGTCCGTACCATCGCGAAGAGTTTTCATACAGCTCCATCCATTTAACCGTTTCCCTGTCCGCTTCTGTTGTTCCACCAAATATGAACGCATGTTTGTGTCCTTGTACCTCAGCAATATACTGAATCAAGAAATGATCATAGCGTGAACAAGTACTTCCTTCATGCAAGACTATCGTCATATGAATATGCCCATACATATTTAAAGTTTTTTTTTCTGAAATGTGGCGAAACCTTAATCTACGTACTTGCACTAACCGCCTATATTTGACAAGGAAATTTGCCGAGAACATCCGATTTACCAATGAGAACATAAACGAGAATACATGCAGTCCCCAATTGTTTGCAAATCCATGTCCTTCTTTTCACATTACACCTTTCTGTAAACGCTCAGTAAATATTTCAGTGCTGCCCATTTTCATACATTAAGCGTATCCTGCCTTTTAAGTCAGAATTCAAAATGACTGCATACGTCACAGCCTCGAATGTGACGGGCTATGGTTATTGGATTATTGTGAAAAACGTTTTGAAAAGCACAACCGGATAAAGAAATATCACCACGTTATTATTATCAATGCTTCACAGGAATATGACTCACTTTAAGGCTATTGTTACGACCCAGCTTATGACGTTTTGGGGGGTTACGGCACAGCTAGTGTAACAGGGTCCGTTTGGACCTGGCTTTCGATAAACCTTCGGTGACTCAGATAAAGCGGCGATATTCTTCAATTCTTTTATTCAACTGTAACTAACAAATGAATTTCATAGGTATTTAATGTCGTTGGTAGCGATTTATTCCGAGCAATTCGTAAGGCCATATCCAATAGTCCATAACGTTCCCCTCTAAATGGTTAATACAGTTCTTATGCTATATCGTCACAGAGACCTCTGTTGCGTTGTTGTTCCCCCATGTGGTTGACTTATATCAGGTAGCGATAGAACCCGTCCTGGTCGTAAGGGCTGATATCGTTCAGTGTTTATTGTCTAAGATCAGGTTAGATTTGATAGATGATGCAATACACCAAAACTGGTAAGTGTCGGAGTTTGAAGACCTGGTAAAATAGGTGGGTGGCAGCTAGTTGATAATACTATGTTGAAGATAGTCCCGATCTGGTAACAATGTTAAGTTGTTATTCAAAAGGTTTGGTCAAGGCACTTATAACGTTGTTATTGAGTAAGTACTCCACTTCTATTCATTTAGTATAATTATACCAGATTTGGTATTAACACTTAGTCAAACACGTTTTTGTTGGAAGTTACCAGATGTGGCTATTACACTTAGACACTTAGTATGGAAGTTACCAGATGTGGTTATTATACTTAAACACTGAAGTATGTCATCAGATACCAGATGTGGTTATTACACTTAGACACTGTTAGTATGGAATTTACCAGATGTGGTTATTACACTTAGACACTTAAGTATGTTATCAGATACCAGATGTGGTTACTACACTTAGACACTGTTAATATGGAAGTTACCAGATGTGGTTATTACACTTAGACACTGTTAATATGGAAGTTACCAGATGTGGTTATTACACTTAGACACTGTTAATATGGAAGTTACCAGATGTGGTTATTACACTTAGACACTTGAGTATGGTTTCAGATACCAGATGTGGTTATTACACTTAGTAAAATGTCAGTCAGTTGTTTTCGTCTTTGGAGATTTATACCAATATGGTATTCTCAGGAAATAGGTATAAAGTAAGTGGCTAATGAAACCAATATGGTTTTCGGAACAGAACTGGTACTGGAGATGGGGGGGGGGGGTGCTGACCTAATGCCAAATACTGAACACCTGAACAGTAGCTGGTTTCATGATGTCAACTCAATGTTATCACTTCGGGCAGCACCGTTCAAATGAGCTTTTTCCGCGAGGTTCACCGAATCGTTAAAAAATGGCTGCCGATATTTTCTGACATTGAAAATTCATATGTTTAGTGCTGGATTTCTTCGCTCACTTTGTCAGCTAAGTTTGATGAACTTATGCAACTTATTCAGTAGTGTTTCAAGTTAATATACGAATAGTTATTTAAAGCCGAATAAACAATATGGAGTTGTTATTCGCTATGAAATGCTGACCATAATGTAAATCACGATGGGTGGGGTATTTGTTATTCGCTTGAGGATAGTTTTACTGTTTTGAAGCGGATAAATACTTCTGGAAAGATGGATATTAGTCTTAACAAGGTAAGCTCTTTTCTCCTTTATCACTGTTGTATTGTTCCAGACTGCTATAAACTTGGTAACTATAGTAACAGGTTAAGATTACACGTAAGTATTGATTTTAATTATTCTGATTTGTGTTTCCTTAATAATTCTGTAAAATTTCCAAGTACATTGGATTTATTTTATTACACGGAGGGCTCAGGTCCGTAACACTATATATTCGTTTGTAAAGAATGATATTTACAAAGCCATATACATATACGCCTTGGTCACGATATAATGACAAAAAGTGTTTCACAAAGGGTAAAAAATCAAAGTATTCAAATAGCCAAATTACATACGTTCCATAACAGTAGGGTCATGGTGTTATAATAATTCGAATAAAATCATTAGGTTCGAGCTCCAGTTTTTTTTTCAGGGAGGTTTATGTATCAAGGAATACTGAAAAAAAATAATTTTGTGATGTATATTTAAATGCTTTTGATAATGTGACAGAACTCTTTTATAATGCTTTTTTTTAGCCAGACTTGTTGCATAGGTGCCAAATAAACAGTTATGGGCAAAATAATTGACTTTATTCCTTCTTAGTAGAAATAAATGAGATTTAACCATAAATGTCATGATATTATTTTGAATTTGACTGCTTGTAAATGATCTACCATTTTTAGAAGCCCAAGGAAGCAAATAAAAGTGATTTTTTCCAACACCAGAATCAAAAACAAACAAGGCCATACCAATTTTTCAGCATCATCTTGATGCATAATTTTTTTAGATCACTTTCTGTATCCGGTCCGAAGTGTCTACGGATGGGACAAAAGGCACACTATATATCTACATATGAACTTTAAGTTCAGTTACAAACCTAGTATAAACATCTCTTGTTGCAAAAATGCTAACAGAACATAAAAATGAAGTACAAGATATTTAATATTTCTAAATTTCAGTAAGACAACCTTTTACAATGTAATTGTAATTTGATAATCGGACCTTTTAAGTTCAGTTTTAAGTTGCAACTTTCAAAGGTGAAAATTCATTGAATTATAATGGTGTCAATCAGTATATGTTTTAAATTCCTCATTGAACACCAAATGTAAGATTTTTCACTAGTTCAGTTGTTAGAAATAGACACGATGTAAATGTACCATGTGTTGTAAGTGTCTACGGATGGGACATAAAACTATTTAATGTAATACCAAGCTGCCGGCATAAGATATTCCCTGATGGTATCCACAATACTTATACTGTATCCAGTTACTAACTACTTCAATGTTTCAAGGAAATTTTAACTTAGAAACATGTTTAATTAACAATAACCAGGGCATTTTATATAGTACCCACGGGTCCGACTATCAGACCCATTCCTAAAGCAAAATATATGATATATTTTTCCAATCTTCAGAAAAAAATCCCAATCAAAAGTAAAACAGTGTTTTTACCTGTACCGGTTCATTCAACATCCTAAAATTAGGTGATGTAAAGTTTTGGGGATAACTGAATTCAGAAATCATTGATTTGCATCACATTCAGAGATCATTTGAAATGAAAAATTAGTATCTGTAATGATTCATTGCAATAAATATTAACACCCAAGCATTAATATTTCAGCTGTTTTAGGGCTTTTGAAAGGGAAAATAAACTTATATTTAATAATTTCCTCATTTGCAGGAGACTGAAAAGCTTATTATTTTAACTGTAAATTTTCCCAATTTAGGCATAATTGTGACGCAAATTTTCCCAAAATGTCTAGGATCCTTTTTCCAAAAATGGGCAGAAAAAGCCCTGATGACTGATATATATACTCCAAAACTGAGAAACTGTTCTGAGTCATATGTAAAAATGACATTTTGTCAATGACCTTTTCTTAACTACTTAAGAACTCCAGAAAATAAATAATTCATATGCCTCGGCCAAGGTCATTGTCATTACTTGAGATTGGATGTTCTCTCCATCGAGTAACTACATCTTTTTTATTCGGTACTTTTCCGGACACATCTACTGACAAATAACAGTTCCTGCAGTCAACCTATCTTTCCTTGTCTTTCTTGGTTTTAGTTTCCACTTCTTTTCATTGGTGTTGTCTATTTTCCCTGTTGGTCGCCTAACTTGTAGGAAGGAAACAATCCCACTACCAAAGCTAGTATGGTATTTGGTTATATTCCTATCAAGCACACATTGCAACACATTGTTGTATTCTGTCTTCTTTTCTTGTGAAGTCCCTCCATGACTCAATTTCACATCCTGTATTCTTCTTTAATGTTGTTCATATTGACTGTTTCGCTCAGCTTTAAATTTCTTCTAGCACTCTTTGGTAAAATAACACCCTTTTCTTCCAAATTTCTTCTTATCGTTGGTGACATACTCTATCAATTTTTCTTACACTCTTGTTTTACGCTTTGGTGTTGTAGGCATACTTTCTTTTACTTTTGATATTGCTCTATATTTTGTACTTCTTGCTTCTTGAATTAAATGGATGCTCACACATCTCATTACTTATATTTCAGCTGAATTTGTGGCTGTTCTGGATCTGTTAATATCATCGTTGTCTATTGTACCATCTGTTTTTGTTTGATCAATGTTTGTAGTATCTTGGTCTGTTGAAAGACTATTTTCACTGTATTTTTTTAAGTTTTATCCCCATCGTCCAATTCTGTACTTTAAGCATCTTTAAGCACATTCTTCTTCTTTTTCAGGCTTTCATTTTCTTTCATTTCTCTATTCTTATTGTTACACGGTGACTGTCTAGGAGTCCGGTTTTCTCCATTAGTTTTGTTTGTGATATTGTCTGCACCTTCTTTCTTTTTGGCAAGCTATTTCATTTTCTTTTCTCTCCAAATTTATTATTGTTTTTTGGTTTCTCTTGGATCACTTTCTTTTTCTCCCTTTGTCAATTTGCCTATCATGTGTTTTTCCTTTCGGCATCTTTCCTCTTCATTTCATCATATTTTTCATTTCTTTCATTTTTCAGTTTTCCCCTGTATCTTTTCATTCTAAGGGCTTTTGCACTTACATTAATGTCAATTTCAGGTGTATTTGAATGGTTTTTATTTCTCTGCTTGTCCATTTTTGTATTAATGTTAATTCTAGTCACACCTGAATTTATAAATGGACATTTCGTACATAGCGTGATTTAAATGTCCCATCCGTAGACATTTACCAGCTTTTCTGTACTTCATTTTCTTAACCATAAATAAATTTCTAATAGGCCTCTTTATGTCTGGCTAAAACAACATAATCCATCCTGTATTTTGGCTACCTATTTTAATTCCCAAACATACACACTATAGAAAAAAATAAGTTAAGGCATGAATTTCAATGTTTTTAACAACATATAGAAGTGGAAAAATGAAAATACAAAGGTAATGAGTTGTTTTTGGTAATCCATTGCCTAGGTTTGAATATGTGCTACATTTCTGTCAAAGGAAAGTGGTTCTTTTCGCTTAATATATGCAAATTTTGAGCATTTTATGTGTGTCTACGGATGGAACATGGTGTCTACGGATGGGACATTGACATGTTGAGCTTCATATTTACAAATTACAATCAGATATTGATGCAACAAATAATATATTTGGTCACTGAATGGAAATGCAAAATCTGCCTGGTTGGTTATATGCTAAGCATATTCCTTGCTGGGAAAAACATGCGTCTACGGATGGGACAAAATTTTCTGTATTTTTGGGTGCATACTCAGGCGTATAATAAATTTGGTAATGTAGATATTATGTATAAATTTCTTATTGCTATTGATAAATGAGTTGTAGTTCTTCCAATTGAGGGTCATATTTTCACAAAATACCATATTGCTAAGAAATTTTGGCCATTTTGTATCCCTGAATTGAAAAAGCCAGATTTTGGTAACGAAATGGTGGGTTCAGTTATTTTAGTAGTACTCCGTCAGTTTTTATGCAATTTAAATGAAATAACCAGCTACAGAAAGAAGACTAAATTGCTTACTCAATGCTCAAGATATCTGATACAATTATTTTCCAGTATTTTTTGTTTTTTTTTATATTGAAAAAGGGGTAATTTTGAAATGAAACGCTGTAACGACAGTTTTTAGCCACATTTTGGCTATTTGGAGGTTGAAATTAGAAAACGCGTCAAATCAAGCGATGGAAGTCTGTATAAGTTGAGTCGACAGATATATTCTGCATATCATGAGACATAAAAAAGACAATTTTAACATAACATGTTAAGAAAATTACAACGTAACAACAGCAAAAAGGAAATTGTCATTATATCGTGACCAAGGCGATACCATGATGTCGAGTACCTGTTTTAATCACTTCAGCATCGTGACTCCACATGCGTATAATTTGATTATATCTAATTAGGTTGTTCCAGAAGTCACCATAAATTCCACCTGATGTAGGCAAACTGAATGATAATTTTGCATGAATATTTGCATTCTAAATTATGATAATACCGTTTCAGACTAGAACGTTTTATCTAAAATCTATTCAATATGTGGCATTGTATTCGAAATCGGACGCGTGAATCAGTTTTGGTTCATTGAACTGTAAGCATTAAGCTATTATCTGAAATGAACTGAACGAATTGAACGGTAATGACTTAAAATGATCATCATATATATTAAAGACCTTGGACTCTAAAGCACCGTGTGATTTTGAACACAAAATACCGGCCGCAAGAATGGTGCTGGTCGACTTGGAATTGTGAAAAGCGTCTTCTTGGACAGTGGGCACATCTTAATTGTAGTCAGCACTGGTCAATTGAAAGCGGTTGTATTCATCATAATTTTCATGTTTTGCACTTCCAGTCGATTAAATATAAAACACAGTAACAGTTTTTTTAATTCGTTAAGTTATTTTAATAAATTTTCCCTATTGATCGCTTCGAACACATTATGCCATTCGCCAAAAGTTTTATTTCCAAAATAGGTTTTTTGGGGGTCTTTTTAGGCATGCCAAATTATATTGTTTCTTAAATAAAATACTTCAGGAATAAAATAAAATAATTACGCACATCGAACGTACCTATCACTGGCAGTGGTCTTCTGAAAATATTACCTAATGTTCGATATTGAGCATAGACATCCTTCAGATATGATATCTATTTGTATATACATATCGAGTACGTAAGGCAGACACATTGCATCAAATCTCCGTTGGTAATGACCAGTGAATATTTGAACACAAATGTGTGTGTGTGTGTGTGTGTGTGTGTGCGTGCTTGCGTGTGTGCGTGCGTGCGCGCGCGTGTGTGTGTGTGTGCGTTCTTGCGTGCGTGCGTGTGTGTGCGTGCTTGCGTGCGTGCGTGCGCGCGCGCGCGCGTGTGTGTGCAACGCAGATTAAATATTCTTTGAAAAGCTTCGTTAAACGTAAAAACCATAAAACTGTCTATCGTTTTCATCCTCTAAAAAATTATATATTGGTAATTTTGCAGAAATGAGTGTTTCTTGTATAAAACTTGATATTTTTTTCAATCCTCACTTACGTTGGTGTATCTAATAAGATACAAAATGCTATCCTACGATACCTACCAATGAACTTGAAACACGGACCTGCTCCTTACGTTTCAGTTACGTTTTAAATCCTAAAAGTAAAGGGGTTCTTTAAAATTTACATGAACTGAGCCAGGTATAAATTGCTGTTAAGTATAGTATCATTTGTTCCTCCTCCTCCTCCTCCTCCTCCTCCTCATCATCAGTCATCAGTCATCAGTCATCATCATCATCATCATCATCATCATCAATCCAAATAAAGCAGCAGTAACAAACCCGAGACATTATTCATCTTAATGGATATGCTGTACATTCAAAACATATAGACGTTTAAGTTCCATTTAATACTTTCTGATATTGGCATACATGTATATTTGATAAAGTAATCGAGATAAAGATATTTTGTCATGTAGTATTAAAATTAAAATCAACTTAAAATTCGATAAAAAAAAATAAGCTTGCCATATATAAAGTGTTAATGGCATATATACAAACCAACTAAACCTTTAACTTATGTGTAAACTGAGTTTACGGAATTAAATCTTTAATCTTATGTATCACTGCCTAGACATAAAATATATTTCATATTGACTTTTGACCCCCCTGTGCTTCTTTTCCAAATAGTATTTTTTGCACAAATGAAGATTTCTAACAAAAGCATGCATTGGTTTGTATTACATGCTAAACCTTGTTTCCGGTCACGATTTTTCTGTATAACACGTGTAATACAACAATATTACTACCCATATTTGTAAACAATCTAATTTGAAACAACATTTTTTTATTGATAACATTTAAGCAAGTCTCACTTTTATTTCTCATTTTGTTTGTAAACTTAAGACGTATTTGAATCAAGTAGTTATTTTTTCATTAAATCATGAGAGTTAAACGTGATACAGTTGTGATGAATTAAGCTTTATATAATAACTAAAGTGTTATGTAACTACCTCACGATTGCCTCCTTTAGTTTCATTTTCTGTCATAAACAAGGTAGATATTCTCATCATTATCTTTTTTAATATAGTGAACTTAGTCATAATACACAAACATTTGGTAAAGTGTATTTTTATAGGCGGATAGAATTACTTAAAGATATTTTTTTTTTCACTGAAGTATTGTTAACATTTACTATAAACGGGTAGTGAAATTCTGCTTTGTGAAGACGAACACTATAATAATAGTAATTATAATATTAGTAACATAACAAATTTTGCAACATCTTTCGCTCAATGGAATATTTGAATTTATACCGAAAGCGAGTTCTAGAATTTGGCATGTATGGTACGTGGCACCAAGTGAAATTAATATCATAAGCAGGACATGAAGGTCGAAAATTGTGACTCATATATATATATATTATCTACTTAGGGCATTAAGGTGACCGTATATTTTTTACGGCATTAAGGAGACAATTTGTATATTTTTTGTTTTATACTTTATTTTGCTTTTTTGTTGATAATTTAGTATTGAAATGATCATTTATTATGAGTACAAAATTTAGGCTTCTTAAATTAATTAACAAAAAATATACGTAATTTGCGGTCTCCTTAATAATTTGTAAGTATGTTGCAGGTTTTAAGGGGACAGGTATATATGTAGAAGGGTTTATGGAGACCGGTGTATATATAATATTATTTTTGAGGCATTAAGGGGACCATCAATATTTTATGGCATTAGGGGGACAAATTATATATACTTAACTTTTGACAGTATTGGCTCCCGTAACCTTAAGAGACAACTTGGTAATAGTATTTTTTATAATTGTGTATAATAAATCCACAAACAATGACCAGTCGAAACGGGAGGACTGCAAATTTCATAGGATATTCATCGGAAATCTTTTACAGACCATCTCATTCATTAAATGCAAGTCAGATTCAGTCACTTGGTCTCTGTACCGTTTGATAAACAAAATATATAATGACCAGGGGCGGATCCAGGAATTCTCGTTAGAAGGGGGCGTTACTTAGGGGCGTTTGCAGGAGGATTGAGGGTTACTCAATCAAGTAATTTTTAACAATTTGTAGTCGGAAATGATGCATTATGTGTATATTTTATTATTTTCTTCTCATATATTGACACAAAAAGTAAACTTGGACGATTTTAGAGGGAGCGCACGCCAACTGCACCCCTTCTCAATCCGCTAGTGAATGGTGACTTAATATTTGATATATTATGGTTAAATAGAACTTTCAGTTGAATTATATAGAAACTGTAAATGCTAAATACAAGTTCTGTGCTTGTAAAAACAATAAAAGTTTCGTCTGCACACGAATGTGTCTGTTAACGCTTGAACAGTTATATAGCTCATGATTAAAGAACATTGTTCATTGGGTTCATTGTGACCCATGGAAGTTTTTTTTATTAAATTCCAACTTCCCCTTAAATTTTACTTGCCTAAAAGTTTAACCTAAGTCAATCAGGGGCCATAACTTGTATTAAGGATATGGAGTTATGTAACCTCATTGGCTTATGGTCCTGAACAATTGTGTGAAGTATTAAGTCAATTTAATGAAGGGTATAGAACGCCTTAACCAATAGGCTACGGAGACGGTTTTAATGCATGTACTCAATTGCAGATTCAGGGGGCGGGTTGGGGGTGGGGGGAATCGGTCCCAGCGCGCGCGCCGTCCCCCACCCCTTTGAATCGTCCGTTTATAATATGTTCTCAGTCAATATCGGGAAAAATACAATATTAAGATAAAAATGCACTATTTCGGACTATAAATTGGGGGAGTCTAACCCCCACCCCGGTCCAACATTTTAAGCCATTCAATTTCTGTTCTGAGGGAGGGACGGATGTGGAAAGATTAAGCCCATGAGTTTCACGTACCCCTTCTTAAGTCAATTCCAGGATCTGCCACTGATATCTGTAATCAGATTTGTTGTTTCATAATGTTATTGTTCCTTTAAACAGTTTAAACCTTTTATGTCATCAACATAAACAGACGCATGTTCAGTAAAAAAATGCTCTGTATACAACGTTCTCGTACTCCAGAGCGATGATGCTATGCATTATATTTATCACCATCTGACTGACTGAGTAACTGCCAAAACTTTTCCGTTAAAGAGACTCTCTCATGTTTTGGCACCAAACATATTTTTTCTCGTAATGCATCTGAAAACACTTACATGTATATTTATTTTACTCCTTGGTACTGAAATTGCAGAAATAATAGTAACCAGGTTGATTTTCTTACTTCAATTGCATTTTTAAAAAACGATTGAAGTATTAAAAATTAATCTTGTTCAAGTTGGGAGCAAGCACATAGGGGTGCAGATAACACATAGAATAAAAAACGGATCTCTTATCCACTCGCCCACAGGGACTCATACTAAGGTGTTGAATATTTTAACCTTAATGGAAGTTATTGGTTTATCACGTGATTATGTCAATCAACTGATTGTGCAACAGCCTTTTGTTGAATCGGGTTAGTAACGCATTTCCAAATATTGGACTTCAAAGACTATATGTTAGCACATATCAACATTTATTGAAGGGTTTCAGCCATCAATAGCTTAGCTTTAACACTTCGTTTGATACGCCATACTTTATTTCGTAATAACAATCTATAAAATCCAAGTAAAAGATGCATTTTTAAAACCCTTAACGCTTCGCTTATATTCACTCAAAAACTCATGTTCGAAAGATTAAAAAAGTATGTCATAATCATATCCTCTTTAGCGGCTGAGGAAGCCGGTCCAAACCATTCACATACTTTCCGAGTTTCTTAATACGAGGGTATAGCCAGAAGTTCGTGGAATTCCTTAATTCCCCTCACTGAACCGCTTGTGCCACTTGTAAACCAGCATTCGCTTCACTTGAGTTTCACTCGATGCTTCATTCATCAGTTTTAGTGTTTGCAATGGAGTTTTCCCTAGGTTTACACAGAACTGTATCACTGCCCGTTTTATCAATCTGTCTTCTGGCGTCATTTTAAACAAAATTTAACTATTCCGTTCAAGCTAAAATGTTTCCTTTGAAATAAACAAACAAACGCACTGACTTAAAACTTCACTTCATCACACGTTATTAACGTCACGTCAAATGTGCAAACCTTCGCGCCGTTTTATTGGTTTCAATGTGAGTGGTCAACAAAACAAGATATTGTCATGGGTTATTTTAGCAACTGCGGAGGAATGCGCGACCACCTGTTTCCATAGTGATCACTACGTTGTCGTTATAACATGCTTTACGATGAATCTCGCATTCTTAATTTCAAATTACCTCATTATTATTGTATGAAAGTTTAAAAGATATGCTGCATATTGTTTTCATTTTATCAAGCTTTTCCACGAACTTCTGGCTATGCCCTTGTATATAAATCTCTTATAAATTTGCCAAATAAAATTCAACATGGGTAAACAATTATAAAAAAATAACGTATTTTATGTATTGTAACATATTTATAAAAAATAGTCACTTGAATCAAATGAACATTTTCAATGTACTTTCTTTCTCGCGGAAAGTGGACATTTCATCTTACTCCAACAAGTGTGGGGTATGGTTGATTCTCTTCGTGACTGAAATCAACTTTTTTAAACACTTGGTGCATTTCAAATGTAGTCCATATAAACATCCCCTTCAGATTCTTTGACGATTGCATTTCCATGGGAGATCACTGCGTAGGATAAACATACAAGTGTTGTTTAGCCACACTGTGGTTTCAATTATGTCAGGGGCGTAGCTACCCCTCTATTCATGAGGATTCATAAATGTGCTGGGGGTTCGGGGCAAACTTGAAAATTTTGAAAACCATGGTGCAATCTAGTGCATTCTGGGCGTTCCGATGTGCATTATTTAGTACTGGAAAATAACCAGTTTTAGATTCATGTAGTCAAGTTCGCATACTGCAACTTTGGTTGATTTTTTTGTCAGAATCATGTGGATTCAGCCGCGTATTCACGTATAGGCGGCTACACGCCTGTATGTTGTGCATATGAATGTATAATTTGGTTTAAATGATGCATCCTTAATATAACACCTCCTTGCTGCTACACCAATAGAAACTTCATGGGATGTTAATAGTAAAAGAACTAGCACTGACGTTCCCATTTTTGTCCGGGTCATTTAAATAATAGAAAACAATTTACAAGATAAACAAATTTGTTTTGACTTCTTTAATGAATTATATAAAATTATTGTACAAAGATATCATGACACTTTTAAACAATAAGTATTGTTGTTAATTAAACAGTATGCTAGCTTTAAAGATTTAGGCAAACCATTGGAATTTTACAGCGGTCTTAAAAGGTGTATTTAAAGCTGCAATCTCACCGATTGATCGTTTTGACTACCGGTACTCTTTTATTGTTTGTCTATAAATGGACAATTTTTTTGCATAAATGTCTAGACCCAATTTTAAGTGATATAAGACTGCTGAAAAAAGATCAGATAGCAGTTTATCATATTTATGTTAAAAAAATGATGTTTTATGGCTAAAAGCATTACGAACAATTTAATGTAAATGAAATTTTCGGCACTTTTACATTTCTGATGGGTTCTATTGTGAATTATCTAATATGACTGAATTAAAGGAATGATAACCAAATCAGCAGATTTTGAGACAATTTTGTGTCTTAACTGACAATCTGTAAGAGTGCAGCTTTAAGTGTTGATCTAAAGCTTCATATACACATTGTTATATTGTCAATAACTGTTTAGGTCTCATGTACTAAATAAGATTATAATTTTCATACAATATCTAAAATTGATCAAAATAAATAAAGTACCATTATACCTATTTCTTAAAAGTGCCGTTTCTCATCTGACAATACCATTCAAAGCCATCATTTCAACTATGAATTTATTTTTAACTTTCAACTTTTCTATAGCATATGCAACAAAATACACCAAAAATACAAGCCATGAACAATATGATTGTTCAACTTGCATTATCTTTGGCCTTTTGAAACGACCATTTTCCAGTTTTGTCTATTTGTAAGTTATGCCCTGAGGAATAAAGTATGACTGTATGAAAATAAAAAGCAATAAAAACACTAAAAATATGCCCCAACCCCTGTAATTTCTAATACAGTAGTAAAATCAAGAAATTAAACATTTAGAGCTGCACTCCCACAGATATACCGTTTTCACAACTTTTTTTGTTTTTGAATGAGCAATTTTTTGCGTAATTATCTGCAAACCAATGATAAAAGATTGCTGACAAAAGATCAGATCACAGATTTCATATTTCCGTTCAAAAATTAATGTTACTAACGGTTTAAGAAAAGTGCATAAAACATCAATGTTTTAACTTAAATAGAAAAATCTGCCATTTAATTTTTCGCAAAAATTGGATGGTTCCAATCCAAGACATAATATGAGAAAAGTTGTCAAAACGTCCAAAATGTGAGAGTGCAGCTTTAACGTTTGAAAGTAACTCTGTTTGCCTCGTGCCCCTAAACAGGGTTTAATTATATTATATGCCCAGTGGGTTTGTCCCTGTATATTTGATTGTATGATTGCAGTAATGGATACTGGTCTAATTATCTTCTGACAATTTTTCACCAATTTTAAAGAAACAGAAAACACATATTAAGCTCATATAACGCTGTACAATTTAATCTCATTCATTAGGATGAGAAAAATTCCCTAAAAATATTAATTGTGGAAACATATCTCATTTAAATACATACAGGAAATGGCGAAATCATTTACCCTTTAGTATGAAAAATGCAGTTTCCTTATATTTGAATAGCGGTTCTTTATTTAAGCATCTCAATTCATTCAACATACACATAGTATGTATCAAGTTTCAAAGGAAACCAAATCATCGTAACAATGGTTTTCAAAGCAAATAGATTCACACTCTTGACAAACTTCTTTTCCTAGTTTCAACTTTTGAGACTTTTTGATGAGCCTGCACCTTCCCCCTCTTATGCTGTGGCTTCAAGCAATAAAGCTACCAGCTCAAGTTGCACAACTGGTGAACAAGACTGCTGATAGTCGACAAACTGCACACCTGATGCCATGATCAATCATGTCCATCGACTTCCAGAATGAAGAAATGACGCAGCACAGAATTGATTTCAATTGGACCTCTCTGTACTTTCATCCCCTTGTTGTAGTCAAAGACTATATCTAAGTGTGCACTGCGGGATCTTGAGAAGCTTTCTGCTCCTCTGATGAAGTAAGTTTGGCAGAGTGTGAAACTCCTGTCTACTCATATGCCTGGACACATGTGATCTATGTCTTCTTGTGTGTGCCCAACCATCACCTGAAATTCTTTTAGAGGAAGTTAGTGCTTGATTACAAGTCAATGTGACAAAACAAGGTCTTTCATTTATGCCACCAAGAACTAGTATTCCAAGTTTCATAACTCGTATGTTAACTCAAAGCAATTGAGGAGAAACTGTTTGGTAATTAATTTTAAGTCACTGCTTCCACTTATACTATCAGTAATATTGAACGTGAACCAACTGACCCAAATGCTATTCTAAATAATTTATATGTGCAGAAACCTTAATCCTATTGACACAAAAGTAATCCAATAGTATGTCTTCACAAAACATTCTACAACAATATTTTGTCAATTCAACTCAAAGATTGATTATTGTTTTTTTGTCAGACAAACACAGAGATGGCCCTATATCGCTCACCTGATTTGAGAAAGGATTCTAACTTAGTTATTGTTTGGACACTAACTGGACACTTTTGGTCTGACTTTATAATGCTGCTGGTGAAAATATTAAAAGTCCCTAAATAATGGGCTTACAAAAACATGAAATAAAATGTATTTGTTTAAAAATTACAAAGGGCCATAACTCTTACAATATTTAAGTTTGTATTGAGCAGAATAAAAGGCTTTGCCTAAAATACAAACTTAAAACTATATTTACAAGTAAAACAAAACAAGAGCACCGCGAAACGGAGCATTATACGCCCGAAGAAGATTCGGCTCGAGGTCCTTTTAATGTAGTGATGTTTTGTATAAAGTTATTTGAAATTCGCTTTATTAGTTACCAAGTTATGGCCCGGACACGGACTTGCTAACGGACGAGTAACAAAGATGTGGCACGGACACAGAATTGCTAACGCCCCCCATGGTGATTCTAGTCTTTGAGGTATGGACCTGGAAATTGCGCGCGACACATCCTTTTAATGTAGTGATGATTTGTATAAAGTTATTTGAAAATTGCTTTGTTAGTTACCAAGTTATGGCCCGGACACGGAATTGCTAACGGACGGACAGACGGACGGACAGACAGACAGACGGACAGACGATGGAGGCCATAACATAATACGACCCTTCGGGCGTATAAAAATCTACAAATATGTTTTTTGTATCTGGTTTTTGAGAGAGAATGATCGGAAGAAAACATCACACATTCACAATCATATTAAAAAATAATTTAGTTTTTTTTAAAAATTATATTCTATTTCAAAAACACTACAAAAGCAAGACACTTACGTTTCAATTTCTTGATTTAATACATTGATGATTATCAATTCTTATGAAGCGAGATGGGTCTTACACTCTGACCAGTGCAACGTGCATGTTCTTAGTTGCTCAGTTATTACCTTTCTTAAAATTCTCCTCTTGATCTGAGCCACGCCAAAATGATGGGAGATGCTTTTGTTGTATTTTCCATCGGAATGTATAGCACCTCTGTGTTTCTGTTTGTCTCCTGAAATAGTAAAAGTTTATTAATAATAATCACAATAATAATAATCAGTGACTTTTACTGAAATTATTTTCACCGATTGTGCCTTGCACATTGGGGAACAAAGTTGACTTCTGAGGAGAAGATTTTTCCATATAGACATATAACAAAAAGTAGCTCCGCACCCTGGAGCAATGATTTTTATGAATCAATATCCGGTGAAGAAAATTCATACAGGGTATTGAAACATTTTTTTTCTTCAAATGAAGACTTTTAAAAAAGATAACTTAACTAGCTCTTCATCATATTAAATAAAAATTAGCAGTCTATGCCGCACACGGAGCCCCGCATTTGATCTTTTACCTTAGTTTGATTGAGAGTTAAGTTTCACATCGACAAGTCTTTACAGGTCTATTAAAGCTGCACTCTCACAGATTGAACGTTTTGAAAAAGGTTATAATTTTTATCTTGGAATGAACCAATGTATGCAAAATGCATGGAAACCTGTGATATAAGACGGCTGACAAAAAATGTCTTTGAATTCCCGTCAAACATGTCCGAACCAAATTCAAACTTTGGATAATCACTGTGATTCACGATGAAATTCAGCACTTCTTGCCCAGTATATATACGTTTACTTTAAGCGGAAGGCAAATTAAAACAAACACATTTGTCCGAAAATTAATCAAGCTTTAAATGGTAGTAGAATTGTCATTTGTTCATGTAATTTTCAAGAATCAGGAAAGGAAATAAATGTTCTCATGTTGCCAATTTAGTCTCGATCATCTAGACGCTTGTATCCAGATCTATATCGTTCATTGACTCTAATTAGAGCGGCTTCATGATTGAGACTAGCCGGTCCTTTGATAATTGTTACGATCAAACAGTGGTTGAAAATGTAAAGTGAGACCAGTTTTTTACCTGTTATTGAACAAACTATTATGTTGGCAGGACTGTCCTCCTCAGCAATGCAAAGAACAGCAATGACTGGCTGGCACTCTGTAAAATGGCGATTAAAACATTATGTCCTATTAAAACTGTCCCATTCTAAACAATCCATCAGCAATATATATAAATGAGCTGCGTGGAAATGTGTCTTGGGAAGTTGACATCATTCCATGTAATGATGTCATAAAGATGAGCAGAAGACATTACTTACTATGCAGTAAAGTTCTTACTTTAACAGTAAAGATATCTTTTTTTGAGGAAATTAATCAAAGTGAGCTCTTTTATGTCATGTTTCTACAGTACCGTAGGTCTTGTACACATCTATGTTACATATATAAATAATAAACAGGAATAAAATGAGGAGTTGTGTACACACTAATTCCTCCTTATGTACTGTGTAACTCAAGAAAAACAATTCATAATTCTAGTAAAAACAATCCATAATTCTAGTAAATCTCTAGAATTCCCTTACTTTTCTCGCTGTACAAAAATGAATGAGGAGTTGCAAACAAGCAGGGCCATAAAACTTTTGCCATTTAAACTGTACCACAACAGCAATTTAAAGACAGTGATACTCATTGATGGAATAGGCACTTAGACAGCTACATTTTCTGAGAAATGGAGATCAGACTAAATTCTCCAGAGATAATTTATAGCTTTATTTGAAATAAAGAACATGTTACAGTGTTTATGTTAAACTTGTTACTTATCCCTGATAACACAATCATTACCTTCAAAATGGTGATAAAATAAAAACAAATATACCTTATTAAACACTGTTTACTATCACATCTGTTGTACCCCCCCCCCCCCCCTCCCCCCTTCTTACATACCTAAGCGGCTCTTACCAAAGTAAAGAATGAAAGGTCCACAAGGCCAATTATAAACCATGAACCATGAGAATCCTGTTTACTAATTTGATTTTAAATCACCCAAAAGGCTTTCTACACATAATGGTTCCTTAATTTAAATCTAGCCTCCAAAGTTGTGATTTCATTGAAAGACTTGAGATACCTTATTTAAAAAAATGACGAAAGGAAAGCTTAAACGCAGAAGTCTGGACGGGTATACGAGCCTGGAAATAAATACACAAAAGCTCACCATGCTGCTAAGGATTCTTATATAATTCCCGGCCCAAGTTCAGCTGGAGATGTTGATTCCACACGGCTGGATAACCGGCCCAGTGCACCCAAGCTTGGCAGTATCTGCAAGAGGAGGGTGTATATCTGGGAAAACGCATTTATAATCAATTTGCGAAAGTTCTTATCCGCCATAAGTAGTGAACATGTATGTGGCTTATAGATTATCTGAAATGAAGTTTAATAAAGGAGACAAGATTCGGTCTGGGATCTAAACCTGGATTTTGATGCTGAAATTGTAAGTTTTGTTCAAATGAAGTATAAACTTAAAGTGAGTACAGAGATATCTTGAAGCCCAGATTTATCACTTACCTGAAGTTTGTAGGGCTACAATTTGCTGTAAACTGCAGGAACTGTCCCCATGAGCCTTTTGTCTGTTAGGGGAATGGTGGCTTAGGTGATTGGTGGTACCACTCTGCATTTCTTATCCACACACAACACAGTGTATCTGAAAATGACAGAGAATGGCCATGCACTTATGAAAGCTATGCTAGAAATACACCGTTATGAGTGTATCAGATGACATTTCCACACAGAAATTGTGAGGCCACCAATACAGCAGTACTGACATCAATGACGAAAACATATATATCTGTCATGGAGCTGTGCTGGTTCTGTGGCGTCAAAACCACTGCAACTTGGCAATTCACTAGAAACATCTTTTCAGAAAAAAGAAACAACCAATACTGGGTAGCCTTTGTCACCCAGTGAACACCCAGAGCATCTTGTTACTTTGAGCATCTATTTACTTAGAAGTACAATGTAGCGTCATTAAGATCTCAAATTAACAAAAAAGTGTATCCGAAAGCTTTAAATACTGAACGAAGTGTAACTTTGAGGCGGGCTGCGAGCAAATACTTTCAAGGGCAGAAATCTCCCAGAAGTTTGAAAAAGATTATGCAAAGCTCTAGCTTGATGATTTTGGCCCAATTTCAAATTGTTACTCAGTAACACGACGGAGTAAATTTAATCAAACATCAATATAGTTACACAGGAAAATAAGAAATAGCTTTAAACTCTCTCACATTCATGGCAGAGTGTCTGGTGACGGTTAAACATTCAGCCTGGTGGCTGGGGTAACATATCTAAATCCCTAAAAGGATGATCTGATCCCAGCCAACAGATCAGCGAAACACGAATTGTATTGCGTGTCCGGGGGGGGGGGGGGGGGGGGGGGGGGGGGGGTCCAAGGTTATCTTGACGCAACTTACCATAGCCGCCTTGCGTTTTTGTTCACAAAGCCGGCACACACAGTTCATTCTCAGTTTGCATGTTGTGTACTGAAAAGTTCCAGCTCTGGATAAAATATCAGAAAAATGTGTCCTGTTCCAAAAAGTGTGTTTTGAAGTTGCAGACAATAGTCCAAAGACCAAGAATTTAAGTGTTTAGACAGGGGCAGGCAAATCTTAAAAAAAATGTCAAAATTTTAAAACTTAAATAAAACTAAAATTATACAAACCTTATATAAATCATGTGTTAACTTGAAAATACATACAAGAATACAATGTACACATAATCAAATGCTACCTCAGAGAATCATTTTTTTCAAGAACTACTTAAAGGGGTACTGCAACCCGCAAGCCTTTCGTTGTGGGCCGACACCTTTAAACCTCTTTCCCGCACATTAATTAAACACGTCTTATGTTTTGTCAGTGCCGGTTTTGATGACCAGTATAAATCCAAAAGCAGTTTTTCTGCCAAAATTTACCCAAATGATTTGGATAAATGCTTAACAAGAAAGTGCAGTGTACACAATCAAATAAAGTATTTAGTGTTCCAGCAATAATGAGCAATCTGAAATCTGACCCCTTACATTCCTTAAATATTCACAAAGTGTTAAGTTCTTGTGTTTGTTATCTTTTTATGATTCAAATGGTAAAAAAATGGTGCAAATGTGAGAAGCCCTGAAGAGGAAAACTGATATTTTAATAGAAATAGTGATGAAATCACTGACATTATGTTTACTTAGCAACTAAAGCAACAGATCAACCAGACCTACCAGTATGCTAATCTATATTTAACTGCTAAATTTTAAAAACCCAAAACATACAGATAAGATATGTGGCGCAGTTGTTTACATTGTGTGATTTAAATGCATATATTTTTGTTGGTGATTAGTTTAAATCCAACTGAAGCAATCTCTTATCAATATAAACCTTAGTTCATCCAACAAATAAAATATTTGAATGTTAGAGGATTTGTTTTCAGAAGATCAGCAATAATGTTTTTTCTTTAATTGTCTCAATGAAAAATGTAATGTTCAAGTTTATAGGCGCTGTTTTATCTGAGAATTTCCCTGGGTGTGAACCGCTTACTGTGTCCAAGTTATCCAAGCTGGATCTAAGACATTACTACAATATGGGCAATTTGCTCTGCCATTTTTATAGATAATACCAGGTAGTGTATTCCAAAGGTATTCTTTTGGTACATTGAACTCACAACAATATTTGAACTCCTGACGTCCAGCACCGCTGTCAGATTATCTAATCCAACCACTATGCCATTGCATGCTCTTTACTGAACGAAAGATAAATGAATACTCACAATTTTGAACAGTATTTTTTTGGTCACAGATAGCAACCTTTTAATCCCACTTAAACCTGTCTTCCCTATTTGGCAAACAGAGAATTTTTAGAAAATTTGTTATCTGATGATCCTGTAAATTTTGTGTGGATTGACTAAATACTGTTCGAATTTAGCAAATCAAAACTAACATTTTGGGTTTATTCAGTGTAGACCCTAAAATATCAATTTTGATTTATAAGTATGTAGGTTTGTTTAAAAGCTCAGTACAGTTTACTTTACTTGTTAAGTTATCCAATTTCTGTAAAAAAAATATTACTATATATGACTATAAAATACTGTAGGGGGGCGTGTCGTAAAGTTAAGAAAAAATCCAAATAATGCAACAGTCAATTGCACCATAGGCCCCCAAGGTCCTGCTAATAGCGGGAACTTTAACTTTCGGTCCAGCCAATCCCAGATAAAATTCCCGCTCTGCACAGACAAACAGCTGGTAAAAGCCCTGTCAAATGAATTATGATCATTTCGTAACCGCTCATTGTTGGTCATTTCGTAACCATTGTGTTAGTCAATTCGTAACCGTTAAGAAATCGAATGGTCATATCTTAACCGTTGACTCCTATAATTATGAGGAATTAATTTAATACCATTTGAATTTACAAAATAAGTTTACTGTAAGTATAAAACATAAAAATAACAACATAAACAAAGTTAAATCTAGTAGTTGTATTCCTTCTTTATTCCTAATAGTGTAGTGCGATTTGCCAATAAACTCTGAAACTATGACAAATAGAAACATTCACACTAGCTATTTTTTTATGTTGCGAAGAAAATATTATAAGCAGGCTGAATATTAAATGTAATAATTTTTTAATTCATAGATGTTCTACCATTGAGAGGAATTGTGACCTTAAGCCAATATTTTTTAAATATATAGACCATATTACTTTAGAATTTCTTTTTTATTAAATTGCATAGAAGTATTGTAAAATGTAGTGAGTTTGCCGAATGAGATTATGCGCTTTTTATATGCTTATTGTATTAAAAATGTGCCGATATGTTTAATTTTGTATCTTGTTATTGGAAATTAATACCATAAGGCCAAATAAAAAAATAGGTGTGTTTCAGGTAACACTGCTAAAAAAAATAGGGTAGGTAGGTCGGAATATTTTTTTTTTTTTTTTTTTTTTTTTGATATATTTATTTCAGTAACTGTTGACTCAGAAAGTAACAAAAATAAAAGTCATCAATTTTCAGGTTTATCAGTAGTTTTTAAACATGTTACATGCTTCAAATGAAACATTCTTTATTTGTCTGGTTAAATACTTTTGACAATGATGGTTGGATTTCAACTAAGTTATGGTACACCACTCTGCTATTATTTGAGACTTTCCAGGAACGGTTTTACTTTTCTTTATGCACCCGTTTGCTTTCAATCACCCTCTGTAGAATACTAACCTCCCTGAAACATAATTACATGAAGAGTGGGACAGCAAATTTACCATATAAGCCATTAGCCAAGGAAACCTCAATGCTGTCAAGAGGACCTGGGGGTTCAGGTTTGAAGAACAAGTAACATGCAGGTTTTATTGCCAAAATTGCACACTTTAAGTCTGACATATCAATCCGAAAGTCAGTATCTGACACATTTGTATCTGACAAGAAAATATAGTTCAAGAATTGAAACATAGTCCTGCCACACAAGCACAAACGTAATTCACCTTAAGAGTTCGGACATTCTATAAATTCGGACATCCATTATTATTTTCAAAAATAATTTATTTTAGGTACCTAATTTTCGGACACCCAAAGGACATCGACTGAACTTTTACAGTTACTAAGTCTCACAGACAAAAATTATTGATCTTTATCGTTACAATGCCTGGCTAGATTACCTAACCGTATACATCACTGTGATAAGTTAGTTGGTTACTACCCATCCTAAACGATTTATTGCCTGGTGAAAAGGATGTGTGATATATTCAATGGAGGATTAAAGAAACATCAAGGGCAATGCAGAGATTAAAACACAGACATGACATGTTTGTAAAACGATCCGCCAATTAACTTTGAAACTTGTATCACACTTTTAATATAGACTTTATGAAGCAATAATCGTACAGTAATACTCATTGAAACATCAATCATGCCAAGAAATACCAGCCATTTTTTCCACTTTTCATTTCTACACAAGAGCCAATTTCAGCTACACATTAACCCATAATTGACCGAGAATCTGACCATGTGTTTAATCATGTTTTCATATCTAGGGAGTTGCTGTAGTTTGGGTCAAGATTTGGAAGAATGTATTTAATTTTGCCCAGAAAGACGTGAAGAAGTATCAAGTGTTAACTACAATTAATTAAAATTACAGAGTACTTAATTTAGTAAAACTTATTATTTACTTATTCTTAAACAAAAATATGATGTTTTTAATGAGTAACATTATCGTTTTAGACATACATGTGTATGACAGATGTTAATGAAAATGGTATGCTTAACCAACCGTTTTATTTGGAATGAAAATGTAACCTATATTACAATATATATGAATCTGGCCGTCTCGTAGGTCGAATTATATTTAAGGGTATGCTTTACTAAGCGTATGGATATTGATTTTAAAATGTCAGATTTATTGGGTTCACATTTTTTAACAAAAACACACACTCTTATTGTTCATTTTTAAAGCTTTGTTGTTTTTATTTCACTGTAAAAAATATTGAGTTCGTAAGTATACGTATACACCATGGAAAATGGGAAATACAAACGAAACTTGAAAAAATATATCACATTGGCGAAACTGAATCTCCGAATGTTAAATTTACTTCAATTTTGTTCATATTATCATGAACACATGAGGCGGTTAAAATGCATTTTCGTATAACTGATTGGGATTTGTTTTTGCAATGTTTCAATCTAAAAAATTGCTTAGTTTTGTGTTCATCTGGCATTGTCTTCATACCGTGACCTGTGAAAGAACATGTTTTGACCGACATAAACTCACAACAATGGTCGCTGTCCTTGAGTGACTCCTTTTCTGTAAAATATTGACCCACCCCCACCCCAAATAATAACATGACTCAGAACGTTACTGTAAATAGGTATTTAACCCCACCGAACAGAACCGACTATGTTGGTCATTTAATATGTGTGCTCTTAAGTCTTAGTAATACAGGTGGTAATGCTGCAGCTATTGTTGTTGATACTGCCACTACTGCTTCTGCTATTGCCAATGTCAACACCACCGCCACAACACCACCGTCAGCACCACCACAACCACCACCACCACCACCGATGATGATGATGATAATGATGATGATAATGATGATACCCCTAAACTACTGCCGCTCCTGCTGAATTGTTGTTGTTGTTGTTGCCACTTCTACAACAACAGCTACTACTATTCCTTCTACTAACTATCATATAACTTCTACTGATGCTGCTAATCTTGCGTTAATCAATTATATGTTGCTGTGAATGAAGGAACTAAGCTTTTTGTATCAATGCGAAGACCCTTCATTTATCAATTTATAATGAGCGCAAAGTACAATGAACCCTTAAAGGGACTGTACACCAGATTCGCACCAAAAAAGTTTTCTTCTGTAACGAATCTCAGGACAATTATCTAATGGACTGTGTTACGCTTTATCATAATTGTAAAAAAAAAAGTACCAAAATGTAAAAAAAAAACTGTGTCGGAGACCGGGTTCTTCAGTTAGTAAGTTTCAATGCATTGTACACATCGATGCCAAGTTTATGTCAGTTTTCGAAAATTTTCTCTTTTTTTCAGCTATTTTATCATACGGAGTATAGCCTCTTTAAGCAGATTTTCGACATCCACAGATAAACAACTCCCCGGTATCATTTTATTAAATATACATGAGTCATAACATTTTAAGCCGGAAGTTGATAAGTTTGACTGGGGTTTGTGATTCTATTTGTTTCAAAAAACTTCCTCACGCCGGCCAAATCCTAAGAGCCTCTTATAGAACAATACCGTACTCAAGTTGTTAAATTAAACGACTTGATTACGGTATTGTTCTATAAGAGGCTATTAGGATTTGGCCGGCGTGAGGAAAATATTTAGCTGTCGGGGAACTAAGAAATATAGTTAGTACATTTGTACTTGATGTTTTCAATCTTTAAACATAATTAAACATAATAACAAGAGTGTGGTTTAGATAGTTAAATATTGTTATCAAGGAGATTGTTCATAAACAATATCAAAGATGTAATGCTTAGCTTAGGCCATCCTTAAAAAATTGTATGTTTGCTGTAACGCTACCCATCATTTTTACAGTGAGTAGGTAGGTAGGGATTTTTTTTTTCCCATTGTGTGCCTTAAATTACTCAGTAAATAAGTTCCTTATCATTTCAGATTGATTGACACTTCATTTTGGACAGACCTCATCCATTAATCCATTATCATGTAGTACAGTGTGATGACTATCATCAGACATGTCTCATTCCATCATCCTCATTTGGACAGATCCCATGGACACAGACTTAGATACTTCATCAGTGTGTCTACATAGTTGTACAACAAACTCTTAGGATTACAATATAAATAGTTACAGAACATTATAATAATAATTTGGTATTTATAATGAACATCCAAAATAAGTTTCCTGTTAATAAAGTCTAATGCATTGCATCATTTTTGTTTATTGGCTTTGTTTGAGTAACATTTTTAGAAACCTACTCACAATGTTCCTGGGCAATCTCAGTCATCCTGAGTTGTTTACCAGTTCTATAAAGTTCCCATACTCCTATCAGTAACTGAGAACAGCAAGAGGGACCAAAATGCTGTAGAAATCATGTACAAATCATGACCCATGAATGTGTTGTAAACCTGGATTTTGGGCTGACCTATGATATACCATGTTAAAGTAAAGCTTACATCATTTTGATTGCTCATGATTAGTCAGGCTAGACAAACCAGGCGAGACAGTAGAAGTCAGTTGGGCCTAAAGGAATTTACAGCCTAGGGCCGGACCCCTGCTACCTTGCAGACACCCTAATCTCTTGAAATTGTGTATTGACCCTTAATTTTAATGGATACACTAGGCAGTGGACAAATAAGTAGGTACAGGCAAGCTAAACTTCAGGTCCCACTCAGGGTGCAGACATGTTTGATGTCCTGCAGTTATGCAATTGGACTTGTAAGTTAGGAAGCTTCTTGTAAACAAGGCAGTAGACTCAGCAGGTGCAGAAATGCAGTCTGCTTATTTGACTGATAGTCTAAAGAAGGAAGTTGCTAATTTGCTATAAACATTGTTATTATGCTCCTGAAAGTAATATGTCATTAAATGGTAGCAGAAGACAGTCTAATGGAGTTTCGAGCATGGAATATGGTTTCAGGCCCCTTTTTCTCGATAACTGTAACCGCAAAGGTTACACGCTCGCCTTCGTCGGCCATTTTGTCGATAAAAACAAAAGTCAACCGCATGACGTAATATAAATGAGCCCAAGGAAAATAATGAGCGGAAAGAAAATATAATGAGCGGAAAGATTATTTTCCGTACGCTCGGAGATGCGAAAAAAATATTTTCGTCCTGGAGGGCGTAAAAAAAAAGTTGAGTCGCGGTAATTTCGTGAGTCGGTCGCGTTACAGCAAACATTCAATTTTTTAAGGATGGCCTTAGTTAATTAATAATTATACTTTTTATAGTTAAGAAAATCATGTCAATACTTAATAATAAACTATTATTGAATTTTTATTTTTATTTTTGACAAGTGTTGTAATCAACAAAATGAGATGAAGCGTTAAATCTAAGAACCATGCACTATAGAAAGATTTTTCCGAAAAATGACCAAAATTATTGCTCCCCTGAATTTCATGCTGGTCGTAATGGCCATTAAATGAAATGAATTAGCTGTAACAGCAGATAACTGATAAAAATTTCATGGAGAACCAAGTCAGTCCTTTTACCCTTAGCACAAAACCACTGAATGGAACATAATGCATATGCTGCTAAAATCCAGGTATATGCTGGCATACAGGGGTTTCCTTCTTAATTGAAAATTGGATAGGATTTCTTGGCATGAAAACAATAAAGTCAACACATTCAATGATACAGGTAACTATTAAATGTGATGAATTAAAGTTATAAATGCAATACTCAAGTTACAATAAAAAAACACCAGACACATTAATCCTGCATAACAATATCCATGCTCTCCATGAGATCCTCGTGGGTATAACTGAGTTATGTGACGTCACACAATGGGACTGTTTGATCTGAAGCCGATAAAAGGTGTTTATTCATTTCAATGCATGTATAAAATGGTGTTGAATGGGATTTTAACCATCTTGATGAAGGAGCTACAGTGACTTATAGGCGTAATAACCATTGATAACTACGGATAAATTAATAAGTGGTAAAATACAGACATGAAGAAAAAAGGCAGGTTTACCATACATGTAAATAAAATGTAAAAATGGTTATTTTCTATGAATTCGTAGAGCGAAAAATTAATTATTTTAAGGTGTCTGAACTCTAAGGTGAAGTACGGTAAATACATTCAAAAAATCCAACTCTAATATTGTCAACTTTACGTACATACATTTCGTAACAAATGCTTTTCGTACCCAAATCACATTTTTTTTAGGGAAAACTAGGTTAGGGTCGGCGGGAAAAATAGGGTCGGTCGGGTAACCTGAAACAGACCTATTTTTTATATGGCCTAACAAATAATTTAAGGTTGTTTTTTGTCGGTTTCGGATATAAAGTATGCAGAATATGAATCAATTGAGAAAAAAACAGAACAAAATTTTGTTCGTTTTAAACAATTCAAACAAATATAGTCAATGAAATAGGTCAAGAATGATCATTTATGTAAACGTAATTTTACTCAAAAATACATCGCGATCAGTTTTTAATTATTGTTTATAAGTAAGCAAAATGTAAGAAAATAATTAACATATTTTGGTAGTATAACAAATCATTTCTACTTTAGCATGATATATATATATCTAATAACTATTGAGTAACATAAATTATTGGCTTGTTACTAGTGAGAATTCGAGTAATGTCTCCCAATTGGTGTCTTGGTTGCTGTGCCATATACATCCAGGTTTGAACAATACACTTAACGAGGTGCTAAGTGTACTATTTATCACCTTGTTAAATGGTGGTTATTATATGAGCAATTGATTACTTGATGGTTACGAATTGACTAACAGAATGGTTACGAAATAACCAAGATCAGCAGTTACGAAATGGTAAGGTTACGAAATGACCAGATCCCCGTCAAATGCCCCTGGGGACATCCTAGGTTAGGCCCATTCCCTGTTATCAGCGCAAAAACAATAACACCGCATTCACTCAGCACTGCCGGTCCACCTGGAAGGTAAAAACATGGCCCATTTCCCCTGCTATCCCCGGTATAAACAAGACCTGGGCGCCACTGTTACAATTGACTGGTGCATAACTGTGGCAGAATAAGGGAAATATTTTATTGTTGCATTTATTATCAAATATGAGAATTTAAGACACATGCAAAAAGCCACAATACGAATTGGTGATAGTGTTCGTTCTGTTCTGCTATTCAAAGGTGATGAGACTGACTAATGACATGACATTGACAAACAAAATGTAAGGCATTTGTATCCTTTCGTCTTTTATTTATTAAAAACTGAGATGTTATGGGAGCAAATCACTTTTTAGATTGGAACATACCAAATAATAATAAGCGACGATGTACAGTAGTGGTAAACCAAGTTTGCTAGAAATCAATCGAGTTTCTCCAAAATACAAGCAAAAATTACACCGGATGTTGATACTTGTGATTTAGTTTCGGATGAACAAAATCCGGATAAATCATTTGCTTTTCATCCAAAGGGTGGACAATTTATACAACTGAACAAAAGCCATAAAAATAAACGAAAAAACGTTGAATATGTATTTTAAACACTTACCAAGTTACCATTCTCCTTCTGTAAGAGATGAACGCCATACTGCATAATTGCACGGAGATGGTACCACGGAGATACCCGAAAATTTCCGTTATATTCCGGAAAGTTAAATTTCTGTATACTTGAAAATTTGGATGCTGATGGTACACGAAATATCGAATTTCCTCATTTCTGTTTTTTATGGAATGAAACTTCGGGATAATATACAATAAGCTTTAAATAAAGTAAAACAAATAAAAAATGCTTAGTATATAGCTATTTTTGACCAAAATTATGATTTTTTCCCTGGTCGCCTTAATAGCTATTTTTATGGATACACAAATATACTAACACAAAAGTTTAAGAATATTTTTTTTAATATTAAAAGAGAATAATATTTAAAACAATGAAATGATCTCGTAAATAAACATTCAAGCTTATCAACTTACTGTCAATGGACATTTTTATTGACATTTGATACATCAAATCTGGACTGAAAATATTAAGGAGACCAATTTTTGTCGCCTTAATCCAACGGTCCCCATAATGCCTAGATTAATATATATATGGTCACCTTAATATCTGTAGTAGATATATATATATATCAGTTAACCCTTTTGTGTGAGTAAGTCATGGTCCAGCGGCTTAAATTGTTTATTCAAACTGATCGACATTAAATAATTTCCAGAGAGGACCTTCTACGTTTGTAGTGTTTTGTTTATTTTGATACTTAATGTGAAGAAACGCTTTAAATGTCATAACTTAAGAAAAGAAACACCATTTTATAAATATTGATGATGCAGTAGTTTACGTGAATTCCATAATGTCTGCTATCTTATGTTTGATCGAAAAAAAACACACATTTTTATGTAAATGTTATTATGAATCAAACTGAGGTATTGTTAATTGATTGATAGGAAAAAAATGTATATGTTGATGTTGTGTGTGTTCGTGTTGTATAACGGGCTGAAGGCCTTTCTGTTCAAAATAAAATGTGAAATGTTATGGGTAGGCCTTTCTGTTCAAAATAAAATGTGAAATGTTATGGCTTTCCTAAGCTGTTGATTTAAGCCTTTTGGAGTACATTGAAAAGCATAACAGACAATAAACATCCGAGTATCAATTGTATATCGGACAGTGAATGGTTCGAATACTTCAAACAGTTATTTTGCGACCCCAATAATTACGATAATTGGGATAATCGATCAGTTTTTGATGATATTACACGACCTGTAAACGGTGACATATTGAATGAAGTAATAACAGAAAGTGCAGTACGGGAAAGTATAGCACACCTACGAGGGAACTGTTCACCCGGAACTGATGGCATTTGTATGGAAATGTTCAAAAGTACCTCCCAATTGATTACCCCGTATATGACTGATCTATTTAATAACATATTTAACACGGGTAACTTTCCATCGGGATGGAGTGAAAATGTTATCACCCCTATTCACAAAAAGGGCCCATTGAAGGATACCAATAATTATAGAGCAATTTCGCTTACAAATAGTATTAGCAAAACATTTGTTAATATAATGACAAAGCGTCTTACTAAATGGTGTGAAGAAAATGGGATCATAGACGAGGCCCAGGCAGGGTTTAGAAGTAAATACTCTACAATAGACAATATATTTACGTTACAATCATTGTTTCAAAAACATATCTCACGACAACGAGGGAGATTTTACGTCCTTTACGTGGACTTAAAAAAGGCGTTTGATAGCTGTCAACATAAAAAACTATGGCAATGTCTGTACAGAAATGGAGTCCATGGTAATTTTAAAGTGAAATTACAATCTATGTTCGAACAATTAAAATCTTGCGTGAAAGTACCAGGTTCCAACGGCCAGGCTCGTATACCTACCGATGATATCCGATCCACAGCAACAGGCGGTTTTACGGACTACTTCCGGTGCTCCATTGGGACAAAGCAGGGCTGTGTGTCATATCCAGTAATATTCTCATTGTTTATGAATGACTTAGTTCACTATCTTACGGCTAATTCTACGAATGGGATATTTGTAACCGACAAAATAGGTAATTTATACGCTCTAATGTTTGCCAACGATGTATCGAGTTTCGCAGACACAGCTATAAACTTACAAAGACAAAATACTCTTATTGAATCATTCTGTGCATATACTGGTATGGAACTTAATACTGACAAATCGAAAGTAATGGTTTTCCGAAACGGTGGTATTCTAAGACACTATGAAAAATGGTACTATCGTGGTACTCAATTGGAAGTTGTATCCCAGTATAAATACTTAGGAGCGTTTTTCACTCCAAAGCTCTCCTGGACACTGACTAGGGAAACACTTGCGAAACAGGCGACAAAAGCCATTACAAACATATTAAGATATCAAAAACATTTTGGTTATTTACACCCGAAAGACGCTTTTAAATTGTTTGACTCAATTGTACAACCTATTTTGTGTTACTTTGCCGATATATGGGGATACCGTTATTCTGAATGTACGGAGAAAGTCCATATTGACTTCTGTAAACGGATTTGTGGTTTGAACCAGTCTGTTGCCAACTTTTTTGCATTAAGTGAGTGTGGAAAAAACCCTATGTCCATCCAATATACAACACGTTGCATTAAGTACTGGTTAAAACTGATACACATGCCAGAAAACCGTTATACACGACAGAGTTATCTTATGCTTAAATCACTGGATGAATCAGGTCGTACAACATGGGCAACAAGTGTGAAGAAATTATTATTTGAGAACGGCTTTGGTTATGCGTGGATTTCACAAGAGATTGGAAACCAAGAACATTTCTTAAGGCTATTTATTGAAAGACTCAAAGATTGTGCTGTGCAACAACTGTATTCATATATAGAGGCTTCACCTAAGGCAGTCCATTATAAACATTTCAAAACTGCTCTTGATCCTGAACGATATTTATCATGTGATCTATCATATATATTGAAAAGACACTTGTCGAACTTAAGGTGCTCAACTCACCCCCTGATGATTGAAAAGGGTCGACACCTGAATATTGAGCGAGAATTTAGATTTTGCCCATATTGTTTGTCCGAACATATATATGTCATTGAAGACGAATTCCACATGTTCATGATTTGTCCGTTGTATGCAAATTTGCGAAATGAATATTTCAAACCTAACTGGATTTTGTCTATTCCCACGCAAGCAGTTTTCTACAACATTATGTCAGAAGTGTCAAAAAATAGTATTGTACTGATTTCAAAATATATTCACAACGCTTTTATAACAAGAGAAACATTTCTTAAACGTAGTGATAACTCGCTATAGTGTTATTCACCTGTGCCTTATTATTATATATGCATCTTATTCTTATACCGGAAAGTTATGAATGCAATATTGATGTACCAGCATGTTGATTCTTTGCATTTTGAAACATTTGTTTAAGACAGTTTTCAAGAATATTATTGATATATCATTGCTATAACATATGTCTTGTTCATTATTGTATTATATCTATGTTGTTAAAAGTATATGTATGAATAACTGTATTATGGGCCGGAGGCCTTAGATTACAATAAACTATATGTTATTTTATGTTATGATTGTCTTTGTTATATTTTATTGGTATTTTTTATTGTTCTATTATATTTTAACTTAATATGGAATTTCTCGTCAGTAGATAAACACATTAACCACCAAAAACATACTATTTTTTGTTTTGTTTTCTACGAGGGATAATACCATAATAAACCGGACGGACCTACACAAAGCAATATACAGTTGTTAAGTGTAACGATATATATATATGCTGTTTTAACCAGCACTGTATTTCCTATCGTTTCCAGTAACTGCCGAATGTGTGCGTATTCGTGCGGAACTCGAGAATCCGTCATAACCATAAGTGTTTGTCTACAACTGCAAGGTCCCACTGCAACCTATGTATGAAATCGTCTGGGACAATCACAATGTCCACTCTACGGATCGTCTGCTGCTGGATACCACTATTCGTCTGATATTCCCTTTACGATTTTAAGTATTCGTGCTTCTATCGGCGCCTGTAGTGGTCAAGTAGAAGAGCGTGTCGTTTCGTTGTGACGTCATCCCGGTGATAATCAAAGACTGTGTTGTTAACCTCTGTGTAGGCAAACGGTAAACAGGTCAATCTTCGTCCGTGCAATAAATGTGAATTATCAAGCGTTGTGACGTCATCCCGGTGATAATTAAAGACTGGGTTGTTAACCTCTGTGTAGACAAACGGTAAACAGGTAAATCTTCGTCCGTGCAATAAATGTGAATTATCGAGTGACTTGTGACGTCATCCCGGTGATAATCAAAGACTGTGTTGTTAACCTCTGTGTAGGCAAACGGTAAACAGGTCAATCTTCGTCCGTGCAATAAATGTGAATTATAAAGCGTTGTGACGTCATCCCGGTGATAATCAAAGACTGGGTTGTTAACCTCTGTGTAGACAAACGGTAAACAGGTCAATCTTCGTCCGTGCAATAAATGTGAATTATCGAGCGACTTGTGACGTCATCCCGGTGATAATCAAAGACTAGGTTGTTAACCTCTGTGTAGACAAACGGTAAACAGGTCAATCTTCGTCCGTGCAATAAATGTGAATTATCGAGTGACTTGTGACGTCATCCCGGTGATAATCAAAGACTGTGTTGTTAACCTCTGTGTAGGCAAACGGTAAACAGGTCAATCTTCGTCCGTGCAATAAATGTGAATTATAAAGCGTTGTGACGTCATCCCGGTGATAATCAAAGACTGTGTTGTTAACCTCTGTGTAGGCAAACGGTAAACAGGTCAATCTTCGTCCGTGCAATAAATGTGAATTATAAAGCGTTGTGACGTCATCCCGGTGATAATCAAAGACTGGGTTGTTAACCTCTGTGTAGACAAACGGTAAACAGGCCAATCTTCGTCCGTGCAATAAATGTGAATTATCGAGCGACTTGTGACGTCATCCCAGTGATAATCAAAGCCTGTGTTGTTAACCTCTGTGTAGGCAGACGGTAAACAGGTCAATCTTCGTTCGTGCAATAAACGTGAATTATCGAGCGCTTTCGGGGCAGCTCTAGATGAAGACACGGACGTAAGTGGCCGGTCGTTCATCCGGCACCAAAATGTTTGAGATGATCGCGGTAAAACACATAATGTAGGTTCGTTTCCTTTATTGAAGTAATATATACAGTAACAATCTCCGTGGCCTAGTGGTTAAGCGTCCGCCTACGGAGCGGGAGGTCGTGGGTTCGATCCATGGCCGCGTCATACCAAAATACGTTAAAAATTGGTACAAGTAGCTCCCTTGCCTGGCGCTCGGCATTTAAAGGGTAGTGCTTGGAAAAGTGGTGTACTCAGTACTGGTTTAACACAGGAAAATTGTACCCCGTGTATCGGTGCTTTACACCGAGCACGTAAAAGATCCAAGGGGTCTCTTCGAAAAAGATCTAGGGTATCGCACCCGGACTTCCTTGTATCCCACCACTGTCTCTTCAGCGTGCTGTCCCTTCAGCAAAAACAAAGGACCCCGTTGGAAATAAGTGCTTGC
Source organism: Mya arenaria (assembly GCF_026914265.1). Taxonomy (NCBI): domain Eukaryota; kingdom Metazoa; phylum Mollusca; class Bivalvia; order Myida; family Myidae; genus Mya; species Mya arenaria. The sequence goes on from NC_069130.1 coordinate 25,199,946, forward strand.
ACTTTCACGGGTTATCCTTGACCGCAAGGTCTAAAGAAATACATACATGCATACAATGCACAGGCAGTTACGTTATGTAAGTATAAATGCATTTTGCGCGTTACGTCAATACATCACGTTACGTTATGTCGCGCCAAAATCCCAATAGAGTGTTTTCTACGCCGCTACACAAGGGAAGCACCTCACGAAAATGTTTGAAAAACAGGTTTACCATTTTTTTAATAAACGGTAAGTTGTTTATATCCAAATTTATATTTTATTTAACCTTTTGCATTTGTGTTTAATATTCTTCTTATTTTTGGCAACATTTACTGGTTCATAGTGGCGTGTTAAGTTCTTGATCATGGGTGAGTATCTACAATGGAGTAGTTATTTAAGTTGATATTTTAACTCCTTATTTTGCAGTGAAAATATCACGTTTATATTTTCACTGTTGTTATCTCACTGATAAAACTCCATGTTTTATCGAAAAGCATGTAAAAAACAAGTAGCATTCCACATTAGTAGCAACGTTCACAACCTACAAAATGGCGTCATAAGATCGCATATATGCTCGGGCAGTTGTCAGGTTTTTTTAATAAACTAGGGAAGACACCTACACAATCATACACCATGATACAGACTAGCGTTAAGAACAATGCCAGTTGCACTCTGGTGTCTGAATGGCATCGGCGTTTTTATGACGCCAGAAAGAGCCTTGAAGATGATTAGGGTAGAGGATGAAATAATTACGGTGCGACGTTGGTGACGTCAGTCGCTGACTTATTAGCGAAGGACCGACGGTTAAAGGTCAGGACGCTATCCGAAGTGTTCAATATCGGCTATCGAACAATTGATAGAATACTTACTAGTGATCAACAAATTTCAAAGGTGTGTGCACTAATAATTAGATATCAAAATATTCATTCTTAAGTAACTCCATATAAATGATACAATATTTATATGTCAAAGAAACGTAGATCTAATTCGATATGGTCAGGAAAAAATCGAAAGTTATTTAATAAACAAACTTGTCAAGGTTAAGGATTTGTAAAAACTTTATTGTATTAACTCATGTTTTTTTATTACATGCATTTGAACAAAAATCAGTTTTACTTTAAACAAATAATGCTTGAAGGTTCATGCACGCTGGGTCCCACGTCTGTTAAAGATCATGAAAAAGAACGCCGTATGCGTGATTCCAGCTAGGGCTTTCCTTCGGTGGTTCAAGCGGTAGGACGATACATGGAATAGAATAATAGCAACAGACGAGACTTCTTCAAAACTAAGTTACAGTCGGCCGTGACTAAACGGATCCCCACCTTAAAAGAAGGTCCAGATGTCAAAGAGATGCAGGAAATACATGTTTATCATGTTTTTAGACATTCAGCTGATGATTTACCGGGGATTCTTCTCGAAAATGGTATATTGCAAATGGACAACACAACGTCCCATACTGCAGTGACGACACGTTAAGAGATCGGGGTCCACGAATTCGAGACATTTTCCCACTTACCATATTTTCTAAATTTAACACCTTTTGAGGTTGCCATCTTCCGACAAGCATTCCCTAATTCAAAGGAATTCGATTTGATTTGCTGACATTCTCCTGCAATGACGGCAAACATCACAAATTAACATAATGACTCTGGGTGGAAAATGATTTGATTCCGACACCAATGGATTCATTCCCACTAACGTAATATTTAATATGACGGCACGTTTTTTGATAAACACTAGTTTGACGTTAACGTCGTTCGAACGCACCCGACGTGCGCCGTTTCTGCGTGAGAGACCCTGTCCAGACCCTTGTAACTTTTGCACCGTACATATTATTGCGAACATATTTTCAGTGTTTATAGCAGATACTATTCGCGTCTTGTAAATGTATATTGATTTATGTTATTTAACCATTTTTTATATTATAACAATGCTGTTTGGATCATCCCTCGTATGCCTATTCGCGTTAGACTTCAACAGATGGTTTCGTAGACTCCGAGAATAAAACCGTATTTGTTACGAGTTAATTTATTACCTTATCCAAATGACTAAGCTATATACACTATATACACCGTGTCTGTTCTTTAGATGTTGCTATATAGTAGTACATTTGCAGCGTATAAACAAATTGACAAACATGGGAACTTGCACGTAACAAGTGTTTGAAGTATTTGCTCTTTATGATATGACCATGACTACTGATATTTGAATCTGAAGGTGACTTTCAAGCCTATCTTACGGACGAGTTTGTTGTCTTAACAATCAGGTCATTTTAACTGTACGTGCCAACAAACATCAAGGTATTGAAGGAGAAAACAAATTATCAACTCTTTTTTATGTATATGGATGCAGTTTTAATAAAATACATCGCATCTTAGCGCAGTCGTTGGTCACTCGATTGATAAGTTCTAATACACTCTTTTTAAAGTACATGTGTTTAGAATATTGAAATAAGAAATGCAGCAGTGATTTGTAAAATCTAAAAGTAAAGTGTAAAACGAACTAATATGAGAAACACAATGGTCAGCTACATTGTAACTTAGATTTGCTTCACTCGATTGATCGATTATTTAGCATTATCGGAACATTATTTTATTTCACCATTCAAACATCCAAGTAGTGTCCTTGTACCTATGCCATACTTGTGACCAATGGAAATGGATGACACCCAAAAAAATCCAAACTCTTTATCTATTCATGTCTCTGCACGAACTAAAATTACATGTATTTGTATCTGGATTGGACAAGTTTAAACTGGATGTATTTCACGAGACAAAGACTGGTCTGATTGTGCTTGCACACGCGCTATATTTCTCACATTCATTATTCATTTGGGCGGCCGATGCTTATGTTGGTAAGTTGCTTTGTTCTTGTTTATTTAGGTTTAAATTCTCTAAAATACATTGTTACTTTATTCTTACATTTACGCAAACAATTATATATGCCAAATTTTAATTGCAAAACCTTTGAGGATATGAATATTATAAATATCTTCCATGGCAGAGAGTGTAAGAATAAACGTATCTTCCATGGCCGAGAGTGTAAGATAGGTTCATCCTAACCCTGCGCGAGGGTTGAGATGAACCTATCTTACACGAGCGGCTATGGTAGATGCTTTTTCTCCCACCTCAGTTGAACAAAATCAAATAACAGTGTATTTTTTCGTTTGAACTCTATTGTGCACAGTGAAAATAAATGCGTATAGGTATGTGATAATTCGTGGTTGTCATGGAAATGCGTGCAGTGACTCAGATTATGTTAACGTCAAATAGTTCTGAGTAGAGTGCAGCATTATTTCTTGAATGGTGCCATTTGAAGCGAGAAATAATTAATAAGGATTCTAAATATTGCCACAAGACCAGTTTTCCATGTTACTACAGACGACGGTTAGTATATTATACAGTGCAAAGTGCATATTAATAAAAAAAAATCAATATTTTTTTCACATTTCTGAATTATAAGATTTTTTTAGATTTTTAAAAAACCCGATTGAGTTTGAAAAACCGGCGTCAGTGGAGCGGGACTATTAATGGAGCCTTTTGAAGTGAAAAATCATTAATGAGGATTTTTAATATTGTCCCATTATAATGTTTCGATGAGGCTACAGACGACGGTCTTCAAAAAGGGAGGTTATTGTGTGATGGCAATACAAAAAGGAGTTTCATAACGGGTTCATGTTTTATCTTTGCCCGTGGGCAAGAATTAATTACTAGCATGGCTAAATTTTTGGATCTACCTATCAGAGGTGGGAGAAAAGGAATCCCTTATTTATACGTCCTGGAGCTTGCATAGGTATGTCCGGAAACTCTGGAGTATGCAAAGATTTGGGTACTCTATAGTATGTATATGTACGCCCGAGGACTCTGGAGTATACAAAGGTATGCCCGGGAACTCTGGGGTATGCATAGGTACGTCCAGGCACTCTGGTGTATGCATGGGTACTCCCGGGCATACTGGAGTATACATATGTACGCCCGGGCATACTGGAGTATGCATAGGTACGTCCTGGCACTCTGGAGTATGCAAAGGTACGCCCGGGCATACTGGAGTATGCATATATACGCCCGGGCATACTGGAGTATGCATAGGTACTCCCGGGCACACTAGAGTATGCATAGATACACCCGCTAGTACTGGAGTATGCAGAGGTACGCCCGCGAAATCTGTAGAATGTATATGTACGCCCGGGCACTCTGGGGTATGTAAAGGTACGCCCGAGCATTTTGGAGTATGCATAGGTATGCCCGGGAACTCTGGAGTATGCATAGGTACGCCCGGGAACTCTGGAGTATGCATAGGTACGCCCGGGAACTCTGGAGTATGCATAGGTACGCCCGGGAACTCTGGAGTATGCATAGGTACGCCCGGGCACTCTAGAGAATGCAATGATACGCCCGGGCATTATTGAGTACGCAAAGATACGCCCGGGCATTCTGGACAATGCAATGATACACCCGGGCATTCGGGAGTATGCAAAGGTACGCCCGGTACTCTTGAGTATGCTTAGATACACCCGGGCGTTCAGGAGCATGCAAAGATAGTTACGCTCGGGTACGTTTAAGAATGCATAGGTAAGTCCGGGCGTTCAGGAGTATGCATAGATACGCCCAGATAATCTGAAGTATGCATAGGTACGACCGAGCGTTCTTAAGTGTGCATAGGTACTCCCGGGCATTCTGGTATATGCATAGGTTAACCCGGGCGTTCTGGTGTGTTCATAGGTACGCCCAGGCGTTCTGGTGTATGCACTGTAGTTATGGAATATGCAAAGGCACGCCCGTGCACTATGGAATATGCATAGGTACGCCAAATCACTCTGGAAAATGAAAAGATACCCCCTGGCGTTCTGGAGTATGCATTTGTCCACCCGACCGTTCTGTAGTAAGAACAGTTACGCCCATGCGTACTGGAATATCCATATTTCGCCCGGGCATTCTGGAGTATCCATTGGTACGCCCGGGCAGTCTAGAGTATGCATAGGTTCGCCCAGTCACTCTGGATTATGTATAGGTACGCCCTTGCGTTCTGGAGAATGCATAGATATTCTCGGGCGTTCTGGATTATGCAAAGGTACGCCCGATCACTCTGTAATATGTATATGAATGCCTGGCTCGGTGGAGTATGCATAGGTACGTCCAGGCACTCTGGAGTATGCCCGGACGTACTGGAGTATGCAAAGGTACGCCCGTGTACTCGTGAGTATGTTTTGGTATATCCGTTCGTTCTAGAGTATGCCCGGGCACTTTGAGGGATGCATAGGTACGCCAGGGCACTATGGGGGATGCATAGGTACGCCCGGGAACTATGGGGGATGCATAGGTACGCCAGGGCACTATGGGGTATGCAAAGGTACTTCCGGGCACTCTGGATTATGAATCGGTATGCCCGGGCTTTCTTTAGTATGCATAGGTACGCCCGCTAGTACTGGCGTATGCAAAGGTATGCCCGCGAACTCTGTAGAATGTATATGTACGCCCGGGCACTCTGAAAAGTGCAAAGTTAAACCCGGGCACTCTAGAGAATGCAAAGATACACCCGGGCTTTCTGGTGCGCTGAGGTACGCCCGGACAGTCTGGAGAATGCAAAGATACGCCCTGGAATTCTGGAGAATGCAAAGATACGCCCGGTCATTCTGGAGAATGCAAAGGTACGTTCAGGCATTCTGTAGTATGCAAGGGTACGAAGGGCACTCTGGAGTATGCAATGCAACATGACGATCTGGAACATGCAAAGGTACGCCCGGGCGCTCTGTAGTATGCATAGGTATGTACGGGCGTACTGGATTATGCATAGGTACGCCCCGGCACTGTGGGGTATGCATAGGTACGCCCGGGAACTCTGGAGAATGCAAAGGTACGCCAAAAACACTCTGGAGTATGCATAGGTACGTCCGGGCACTCTGGAGTATGCCAATGTACGTCCGGGCACTCCTTAGTATATAAATGTACGCCCTTTTATTCTGGAGTATGCAAAGGTACACCCGGGCACTTTGTAGTATGCAAATGTTCGTCCGGCGTTCAGAATTATGCATAGATACGCCCAGATATTCTGGAGTATGCATAGGTACGACCGGGCGTGCTAGAGTATGCAAAGATACGTCCGGGTATTTTGGAGTATGCATAGTCACGGTCGGGCACTCTGGAGTATGCATTGGTAAGACCGGGGGTTCTGGTATATTCATATGTAAGCCTGGGCGTTCTTGAGTGTGCATAGGTATGACTGGTAGTTCTGTTGCATGCATAAGTTCGCACTGGGATTCTGAGGAATGAATAGGTACGCCCGGGCGTTCTGGTGCATGCAGAGTTATGCCCGGGCGTAGTGGTATGCAAAAGTACGCCCTGGCGTATTGGAATATAAACAGGTACATCATGGGCACTCTGGAGTATGTAAAGGTATGCCCGGACACTCTTTAGTATGCAAGGTACACTCGGGCACTCTGGAGTATGCATATATACGTCCGGCGTACTGGAGTATGCAAAGATACGCCTGCGTACTCTGTATTATGCAAAGGTTCGCCCGGGCTCTCTGAAGTATGATTAGGTACGTCCGGGCACTCTGGCTTATGCCATGGTACGCCCGAACACTCTAAAGTATGCATAGGTACGCCAGGGCGTTCTGGTGTATGCATATGTACACCTGGGTACTGTGGAGTATTCATAGTTCGTCCGGGCACTCTTGAGTGTGTATAGGTACGCCCGGGCGCTTTTGTGTATGGATATGTACGCATGGGAACTTTGAAGTGTGCAAAGGTATGCCCGGGCACTCTGGAGTAGGCATAGGTACGCCGGGGAACTGTGGAGTATGCAAAGGAATCTCGGGGCGAACTGATGTATGCAAAAGTACGCCCGGGCACTCTGGAGTTTGCATTGATACGTCCTGGCGTTCTTGAGTATCCATCGGTACGCCCGGGCACTCTGGAGAATGCATAGGTATTTCCGGGCGTACTGGAGTATGTACAGGTACGCCCGGGCGTACTGGGGTATGCAAAGGTATATCCTTGCACTCTTGAGTATGCCTAGGTACGCCCGGGCACTCCGGAGAATGCATAGGTACGTCCAAGCGTACTGGAGTATGCATAGGTACGCTCAGGCGTTTTGAGTATTCACAGGTACGTCCGGGCGTTCTGGTATATGTATGGGTATACCCGGGCGCTCTGGAGTATGCATTGGTACGCCCGGGCACTCTGTGGTGTGCATACTGTGCTCTCTGAAGTATGGATATGCAAGCCCGGGCGTTCTCGAGTATGCCTAGGTTACTCCAGGGTACTCTTGTGTATGCAAAGGTACGCCCGGGTACTTTGGAGTATGCAAGGGTACGCCCGTGTACACTGGAGTATGCATAGGTACGCCCGGCTACTCTGTAGTTTGCATAGATACGCCCGGGCGTTCTGGAGTATGCATAGGTACGCCCGGGAACCTGGAGTACGCCCGGCTACTCTGGAAAATGCATATGTACGTCTGGGTACCCTCGATTATACATAGGTACGCCCGGGCACTCTGATGTATGCATAGGTAAGTCCAGCCGTTCTGGAATAAGCATAGGTACTCCCGGGCACTGTGTAATATGCATAGGTACACCCGGGTACTCTGGCATATCCAAAGATACGCCCGGGCACTCTGGAGTATGCATAGGTACGCCCGGGCACTCTGGATTATGCATGCGTACTATCGGATGGTTTGAAGTTTGCATAGATACTCTGGTGTATGCATTGGTACGCCCGGGCTTTCTTGAGTATGCATTGGTACGCCCTGGCTCTCTGGAGAATGGATATAGACGCCCGGGCGTTCTCGCGTATTCATAGGGACGCAAGGGGCGATCCGGTGTGTGCATGGGCTCTTACGAGCGTTCTGGAGTGTGCATAGGTACGCTCGGGCGTACTGGATTGTGCATAGGTACGCCCGGGCGTTCTTGAGTGTGCATAGTAACCCCCGGGCAAACTTAAGTATGCATAAGTACGTCCGTAGAATTTAATTATTGTCTTAAAATCAAATTTTGGCGTCTGTAAAATCATGTGTTAACTACATTATCCCAATTCATTGATCTGATTGGACAGATTAATAAGTAAAACCCTTAAGGGAGGCAAAAGCAAAAGCAGTTTAGGAACATATGCTAGACAGAGTTTGATAACCAGTGTGGGGTATTAGGGCGGCGTATTTTTTATTTCGTGTTGACATCCGGAACTCCTCGGCTATTTTTTTCGTAAACAACCTGGACGGTTTACCAACTCAGAAATCCATATGTTTAGTCCGCTGCAAGTAGATCATTTAGTAATTTAATTTAGAAGTTAAACTTAATGACTAAACTCTAGAGAATACACTTCACTGGCAATCAATTTAAACAAAGAATAATAAATACAAGTTTAAACACTGCATTTAATTAATGATATAATTCGAAAAAAATATCGAATTACTCTCTACTGATGTACCAGCAAACATCCGAGATGGTTTCGATAAAAAAGGCCGAAGTGCTCCGAATGTTTAAAAACGAAACAAGGGAAGTGGCAAAATTGAATTTACTTGAAAATGACATTACCTACATGTTGACATCAGGAATACGAGGTATTTGTTTATCTATGTACAAACAGTCATTCTATTACTACGTTTTCATGTTTATGAAATTGAATTGTAACATTCAAGACATGAAAAGACAGATGTCAGTGTTTCGTACAGAAAACTTCGGATATATCGTGTTGTGAAACTTTCAAGGTAAACAATTGAAATTGATGGGAACATGAAATGACAACAAAATGTTGTTTGCCTTTTTCGTTAACTCGCAAAAGCTTAATTTAATTTAATTGTGAGTTTACTCATCGAAGTCAAGCCATGAGCAAATAAGAATGCACAACTAGATTGCAGCACAGGCGTCTGACTCATTGTTTGTTGAATATCATTTTGGGTTAGTATAATGAGATAAACAACACACCTGAAGATATTTAATGCCTATATTATTATATAATGCACAAAAAAATAAATGAGGTATGTATCTCAAACTTACCGGATTTCACGATTGAGTCTGTTTCTTTTTCAAATTTATTATTAAGCATAGAAATATCCCATGACTAAAATGTGCCATGAAACGAAGAGCTAATTCCCTATAAAATGGTATGCCATATGTTGGTATTACTCTATTGCGTTAGACAAACAAGCCTAAGTCAATGTCACATTCTCGTCTCTATCTGTAGTCGGAAACTATACAGCAAATTCCAATCTTCAATGTGTCCCCGTGTAAACAGCGCTATGCACAGAAATAGTTCAGTGATTTCGTGCTTCTGTTTATAGATGATACAATTCAATTACAATATCACAAATCGACAAACGCATGATATTAATCAACATTTTAGACCCAAGCAATGAGTCAGGCGCCTGTGGATTGCAGGTAACGTACAAAGAATACTTAAAACTTATAAATTAAAAAACATGTATTAAAGAGGTTAATACACGGCGTAGCCGAGCCGTTGTGTGAAAAAAGATTATAAAGCCAAGGGCCCAAGGTCAACAAGGGCTGCTCCTGGATTTGACGTTAGAGGGGAAGTAACTAAGGAGCGAAACGTTTTGACTTGCGCCCCTTCGTGGGAATCTAAATAATTGATTTTGTTAAAAGTGTTCAAAAAGGTGCATTTGTGGCGTGTTTCATTATTTTTTTTCTCCTATACTGAAATAAAAAGTAAACTTGGACGATTTTAGGGGGCGGGCGCCGGTTGACCCCCCTCCTCTTGGATCCGCTAGTGGTCAGCTTGATTGCTGGTGTCAGATAATAGATTAACCTTGAAAACATCAAGGACTCAAGCCCCCCACCCCCTCCAGCCCCCTGGATCCGCTTGTTGTCAGCTTGATGGCTGGTGTCAGTTTTAAGATCATCCTTTAAAACATCAATGATTCAAGCCCCACCCCCCACTCAGGCACTGGATCCGCTTGTGGTCAGCTTGATGGCTGGTGTCAGATTAAAGATCAACCTGGGCAGTGCACCTGTTGAATTCTGAAATCATCAAAGGACACAATTTTGGGTGCAAAGTATTCACCCTAAATGACATCAAATAAATAATGGGTGTTAGCTAGTTACTGATTCCTTATTCCGTATTTATTTTTCGACTAAGGCTTAGTCCTTATTGAAAATGAGCAAAACTCTGAGAAAATCCGATGTTACGACATTGTAAATCAAAAATTGTTTTTATCATATTGTGGTATAACTTCAGTGATTTTTTGGAATTATTTTTACCGCCTGTGCCTTGCAAATTGGGAAAAAAGTTGACTTTGGGAAAAATACAAGATCAGGCCAAAATAGCTAATATAATGACAAATATACTTTTTTTAAACGTTTTTTGCATACATTTTGCTGTGAAAGAGTAAGTCTTGTCAAGATTTGGTTTATAATTTCAAGAATTTCATTGCTTTTTTATTCATAAACATTAAACATGCAATAAAACTCCGTGTTATTTCGGTTGCCAATTGGAAAAAATAATCGCAAAAGCGCGAATTTTAGAGGAACTATTTGACGTCAATAGTGATTTAAAATTACTGCGCTTTATGACGTCAGTACACAACGTCGCACGTGCTTTTTGGTGAAATGTACAAAAGTGCGTTTTCTATGTCATTTTTTCCACAAATTGATAACTATAGATATGCAAGAAAAAATATCAAGCATGTGTTTCCGGTCCGGTTCGAAAAATCCGACCCTCGGGCACGCTGCATTACCAGCTTATGCACGTGCCATCGGGTCGGATTTTTCTATCCGTACCGGAAACACAAGATAGATACTTAAAATCCTACTCCCAGGTCTCAATGAAAAATGAAACGCTTTTTATCAACATTTATTTTATTAATTTTAACATTCATTCAAGTTATCAACTTCGGTATCAATGTGTTTTTTACAAGTTATATAATTCCAACTTAAATTTTGTAAGAGTTATGACCCTTTGAAGATATTGACTATTTGTAGATTAAGTAATCCATGATCTTTAACCTGGCAACACTTTAAACCAAATATATTTCGTTTCTGAAGGAGGGGCGCAAGTAAAAAGGGTATGCCCCTAAGTTACGCCCCCTCTAACGCCGAATCATTGAACCGTCCCTGGCTATGTCCTTTATTCTAACACCATCGCATTAATTATTTTAACATGTCATGTCAAAAAGTAGAGAGAGAGAGGGAGAGAGAGAGAGTGATTCTTTATTTCCTCCGATATGAAGAGATTTGACACATGATAATCAGAACATAATACAAAGAAACATATAAAACAAAACTTTATAAAACAAACACATATATTGTAGAAAAGAAGGATAACTATAAATAATACAATGAATAAAACTATATAATAGCAATGCATTTATACATGTACTGAAAAATACATTTGACTTATCTCGTGATACCTGACACCATAGGCTGTAGGCCTGCATGGGAGTCGAACCTGCGACCCCTGGGTTGAAAGTCAAGTGTGTTACCGCTAGGCCACGGATCAGCAACGGTTTAATATACAGGGTGACAGCTGGATGTTTTATCAGCAAAAACAGATCAGAACGTTTTGCATACTTTTATATGGAGAAGCGAATAAGCGTTCGAAAGTATATTTTTGCCCAATTATTGACTTTAATCTTTTAAATCGGTGAATTTAAATAGGGGCTGGACAAGTAGACACAATATTATCTCGAATACTAAGCTGATTTAAGGGTAATGTCAGTATTTGTTCATGCTTTACGATGAAATATGGTGTTTTAACAGTGAAATAACAACAGTGAAAATATCAATTTGATATTTTCACTGCAAAATAAAGAGTTAAAATATCAACTTTCAGAACTACTTTTAAATTCCTTTGTTGTTACATGTACTTGCCTTGATCAAAACAGAACACTGGACTTCAGTAAATTATGTCCAAAAATGTTACAAAAAAAGAGTTTTTTTATAAATTTAAATAAATATATAATTGGAAATTAACAACTTACCGTTTATTGCCGGTTATCCCGTTTATCAAACATTTTACTGATCTTTGAAGCTTAATGTTCGAACATTTGCTTTCATACTAAACAAATTACAGACAAAAACAACTGTTCGAACATAAATAAAATTTTATATCATCGTTCAACTGTATTTTGAACTGTTAATCGTTGTAGTACGTAAAATGAGCTTCCTGGATAATTCACACAACAATTTACAGATAGATCCGATATTTTTTACCCCACCCACACCTCAAAATGTGTCAACAAACTAGCGTGACATTTACTCTTTATCTGGAAAACAAACATTTTAAAGCGAAACAGACTGGTCTCTGACATTAAGATGACTGAATATTAACTTACTATAAAAACACGCGTACATGCAGTCTTAAACTAAGAAGAATAGTTAAAATCCAATGAGTATCCACATTTGTTTTGCTAACACATTTGACCTTCCAAATTTTCATTCTTCGCGGCGTAGTAATTTGGTTATGTATTCATGCCTATCTTAAAATTAAAAGTGTTTTCATTATTTTTTGGAACATTATGTGCACAAATAATACTTCATTGTTTACTGCCCATAAAGTTTTGCAATAAAAAACTAGCGAATATTAAGCTATAAGAATGAATAGCAGAGAACTATTTCTCAGCAAACCGAAAGGAGAAAAGTTGACAGATATAATTATGCATGAGGGGCGCCCCACGGGTAGCGGCGTAAAGCCCACCCTTTTAAAAAAGGGGGTAATTCAGAAATAAATAAAAAACAACAAATAAAACTCCGAAAATAAGCATAAAAGAAACAGAAAATTTGTTTATTTCAGTGTAAGATCGTATTTAATTTCACGCGTGATCATAAAAAAACTACATTTTCACTCGTGGCTTCGCCACTCGTGAAAATATGTGTGTCTATGACACTCGTGAAATAAAATACGATCTTACACTGAAATAAACAAATATCCTCTATGTATTTACCAAAATAATGAGCTATGTTTAAATAATTAGTTTATGCTGTATATTATGTTATAATTTTAACCCCCTACCGATTTTACCGTAGTGGATGTCCGTCCGAATATCATGCACATCATTTTATTCATTATTCGACAAAATTGTGGTAACCATGGCAACATAAATAGTGATAATGCTACTTTAAACTCAATATTTACATAACTTAAAAAGTGTTTAGAAACTTTGACAAAAGCGCCAGACAAAAATGTGGTTGCCATGGCAACATAAATAATCAATTAACTACACTTGAAAAGGGTCCTATTATAACAGCAAAAGTGTCATCCAAAGATTATAAAAGCTGCTGTGTAAAGCACCTATGATACATTTGGCTGCTACAGTAGTGCATACACCATTCTCTTTAACTGGATCTTTGTATAGCACCTATGATACATTTGGCTGCTATAGCAGTGAATATACCAATCTCTTAACTGGATCTTTGCCCTGAATAATGAAGTATAAAAAACTTGGTTCATGTAATGTAATATGCGGATAGAGGGCAATAGGATACTATGCATGCCAATAATATTTTTAATTTACGTCGTGAGAAATGTGGCTGCTATTTCAACACTTTTTTTTAAAGCTGCACTCTCACAGTTTGAACGTTTTGACAACTTTTTTTCTATTTTTTTTTTGTCTTGGAACGAGCCAATTTATATGAAAATGAATTGAAACCAGTGATATACAACTGCTGACAAAAATCAGATCGCAGATTTTTATAGTTTAGTTACTTTTTTATGTTTTATGCGTTTTTCTTAAACTGTTAGTAACTCTTTTAGCCATAAAACATCGATTTTCGATGGAAATATGAAAATCTGCAATCTGATCTTTTGTCGGCAGTCTTATATCACTAGTTTGCAGATATTTACGCAAAAAGGCTTATTCCAAACGATAATAAATAAGTTGGCAAAGGAGTAAATCTGTGAGAGTGCAGCTCTAATTTGAATGCTAGTATTTTCAAATTGTATAAGAATCCGAAGGGGACTTATGTAATGTAAGTAATACTCAATGAATTGCTTCTTTTACCAGGTATTGAAGACAATCTCATGGCAAAACAATGGCCTCTTATCGGGAGTTATTAAATGATAAGGAAGCCCAGAACTGGATAAAGGCCGCCCTCGCCCTCAACATCACCAAGAAGGGTTTACAAGGTTTTGTTGAAGATGTGCTGACATGCGTTCATCAGGACATCTATCACAACGTTAGAACATCCAAGGGTCTTCCAGGCGGGGCAGCATGTGCACATTGTTTCACCGAGAACGTGTTGAAGTGCTTCACTCCTAAGCTATGCACAAGTAAAAAAAACTGCAAATTTCATAACGGCCCTTCAAAACAGTATGTTCCTTGTCCAAATGGGATTTGTGAAGGCGTCCGTGATGAAATAGTCAAACATCACAGGTTTTCGGGACCATCATGGAAGAATACGAATGCCAAAAAATGGTGTACCATTCCCTGGGAGATAGGCAAGTGTTTCCTGCCTCCTGATGGCTATAAGGGAGTGTCCGCCATCAACGACAGTGACTTCAACGGCGTGATCAGCGTCATGATGAATTGCAAGGATTTTGAAACTAAGCTGTCTGTTAAGACAGCGCAAAATGTATTAACAGAGGTAAACAATATTAATCACACTATAATCATATTATACGATTCCGTTGACTTTTTAAAGCTGCACTCTCACAGATTGACAGTTTTGACTTTTATTATATTTTTATCTCAAATTTAGCTGATTTCGTACATCAATACATTTAAATCAGTCATATAAGATAACTTACTTAAGAACTGCGGAAAAACTCATTTTTCTTAAAGCGTTACTAACGCTTTTTTCCATACAACATCTCACTGTATTATCATTATATCACTGGTTTCCAGACATTAACACAAACATTGGCTCATTTCCAGACAAAATATAAAAAATGTTGTCTTAACGGTCAATTTGTGAGAGTACCGCTTTAAAAATGTTCGTTATTAATGCAGAATTGTATTCATTTGGAGTTCCCATGTATACTCAATTAAAACCATGGCAACCATTACAAATACACTATCTAATTGATAATTTTGTACATTTGCCACTTATGACATTAACCAAGGAGTCTTAACGTGCATTTACTAGTTTCCTCATATTGAATGAATTTCCATTTGGGCCATGTTCACCACAACTACAAGCTATGTTAGTCAATCCTTATTTCAAACATTACATTTAAGGTTCGGGACATTGGTCGATGCGTACGCCACTCCAATGACCAGAAGGTCACGGACGATGATCTAAAGGAATTCCTGATCAAGCTACGCACCCTGCTGGAGGATAAGACTGAACTAGCCAACCGACCCGATGCACAACACGCCGTGGAACAGCTTAAGAAGGTACTAATTTACAAGATAGCAAACATATTATGCAGGTTACTGGTATGACATTACAAGAGAGATGACAAAATTGAACTAGCATACTGGCCCAAGGCAAAACAAGCCGCGAAACAGATTAAACAGGTATGGCTTTCCACGTCTTAAACGTACTAAATGGAGGCCTCGAAATTATTAAGTCGTGGCATCAACATACAAGTCATAGGAACGAGTAATTTAGTCGTGATCACGAGATAAAAAATAGTTCTTTTTGCACATGTCATCTCTATGATATAGTACATAGAAATTATAATATAGTCAAATTATTTTCCGTTAAAATTTTGTCTGTATATTATTTTATAAAATAGCCTTTGAATTATGGGATGCTTTATGTCTTGATCTGTTTTGTTGACAGCTGCAAACAGACGATTTCAAGATTATTGCTGAGAACGAAGGGGAGATGTTGAAGGAAGGTAAGAGACGCTTTTTGACCAAAGTGACGTATATGGATATTGATGAAACTGTGTGTAGAGTGGCTAGCTTGGGTCTGCTTATGAGAAGTAGGGTGTTGGTCACTGTTTATAAAAAAGAAACATGGCCTTCGCTCAATAACTTTCATTAAGAATGAAAGATAGTGTTGAAACTCTGTATGTACTAATACATCTTCAAACTCATACCACCACTTCAATTCTGCTACCTATCTTGTTACCAAGCGTCTTGTGATAATGCTGCTTCTTATCTTCTGTACCAAGCGTCTTGTGATAATGCTGCTTCTTATCTTCTGTACCAAGCGTCTTGTGATAATTCTGCTTCTTATTTTCTGTACCAAGCGTCTTGTGATAATGCTGCTACTTATATTCTGTACCAAGCGTCTTGTGTTAATGCTGCTTCTTATCTTCTGTACCAAGCGTCTTGTGGTAATGCTGCTTCTTATCTTCTGTACCAAGCTTCTTGTGATAATGCTGCTTCTTATCTTCTGTACCAAGCGTCTTGTAATAATGCTGCTACTTATATTCTGTACTAAGCGTCTTTTGATAATTCTGCTTCTTATCTTCTGTACCAAGCGTCTTGTGATAATGTTGCTTCTTATATTCTGTTCCAAGTGTCTTGTGATTATCTAGCACACCGGAAAGGCATTTTTGGTGATTTCAGCCATGCTGGAAAATTCCATCTGGCACCCCCAGGCCAGAAGAGTCACGCGCTCTGACATAATACTTTCAATTTCTTTAATAATACACTTAATGTAATCACAATTATGATATAACAATAGATGAGTTGTTCCATCATCATCTACTTTATGCACCTGTCAAATGTAACCACGGCCCCTTCAGGTCCGGGGAAGAGCTGGGACTTTGACTTTCGGTCTAGCCAAGACCGGGTAAAAACCTCGCCCTGCGGGGACGAACTGATGGTCAAATCCCCGCCAAATGCTCCCGCACCCAAGGGACCCTAAGTAAGGCACATTCACCGCTTTATTTGGCGCGAATTATACATACAAAACCACCGCATTTACCCGGCACTGCGGGGCCACCAGGATGGTAAAAACACGGCCCATTTCCCCGGCTTTCCCCGGTATAACCCCGGACCTTGGGGCTGTGGTTACAATAGACTGGTGCATTACAATATAATATATCTTAAAACAAAACAAAAACAAAACATTTGAAGACGGGATACTATAGGAACTTCTTGGCGTATGACGTAATAAAAACACTGCGCGTCATGACGTCATTATCGCTCGCGCTTTTTGGTGAAATGTACAAAAATGCGCCTTTTTATGTATTTTCTTTATACAAGAATGTAATAAACGGTATGCTAGGAATCCGTGCCGGATAGAGGAATCCGACCTTCGGGCACGCTGCTTAGACGACAACTTGGCAAGCCTCGTTACCTGGCAACGCAGGTGCCCTCGGGTCGGATTTTTCTATCCGTACCGGAAACACATGATATATACTTATAATGCTGCTTCTAATCGTTCTTACCAAGCAGCTTGTGACAATGTTGCTTCTTATCTTCTGTACCAAGCATCTTGTGATAATGTTGCTTCTTATCTTCTGTACCAAGCTTCTTATGACACTGCTGCTTCTTATCTTATGCACCAACGTCTTGTGACAATGCTGCTTTTTATTGTCTGTAACAAGCGTCTTTTGACACTACTGCTCCTTGTCTTTCGTACCAATCGTCTTGTAATAATGCTGCTCCCTTTCTTCTGTAATAAGCTATTACTTAATGTTGTTACTTATCGTTGGTACCAAAACGTCTTGGTAACGGCGGCTACTTATCGTCTGCAACACGCATCTTTCGATAATGCTACTTCTTATCTTGTTTACCAAGCCTCTTGTTTAAGACTGCTACTTATTTTTTGCAACAAGCGTCCTGTGACAACGCTGTTACTTATCTTTTTTACCAAACGTTTTGGTAAAGGCGGCTACTTATCTTTTGCAACAAGCGTTTTTATAATGATGCTTCTTATCTTTTGTACCAAGCCTCTTGTTAAAGGCTGCTTCTTTTCTTTTGTAACAGGCGTCTTTTGATAATTCTGCATCTTATCTTCTGTACTAAGCGTATAGCGATATTGCTTTACTTATC
This sequence comes from Mya arenaria, assembly GCF_026914265.1. Taxonomy (NCBI): domain Eukaryota; kingdom Metazoa; phylum Mollusca; class Bivalvia; order Myida; family Myidae; genus Mya; species Mya arenaria. The sequence continues at coordinate 25,217,774 of NC_069130.1, forward strand.
GTCTGGTTCAAGCGTCTGGTGATATTGCTGATTTTTAATTTTTATCTTTTGTACCAAGCGTTTTGTCAAAAAACTGATTTCTGTTTTCTCACCAAGTGTTTTGTGATAATGCATACGTATATGTTCTTAACCTTTTTTTTTAAATGTTCTTAATGTTATATTTTTCCATTACTACAGGATTACGACTACGTTTGGCAAACTATTACCGAACCACTTTGGCCGACATGCCGATATCTCCCATTTTCAGAGAAAAGAATGCCAAACTCAACAAATTCTACGTGGCACCGAAAATTGTGGAGAAAAATCATAGAAAAATCGGCAAAAATGACAAGGAAGGAAGCGGTAAAGATGTTGTAAAATTTTCAGATGTTTTCCTAGAAAAAGGTCAGTTGCTCAGAAATGTTTTCCTTGTTGGTGAACCGGGCAATGGCAAATCCACATTCTCCGTAATGTGTGCCCTGGAATGGACTCACCAGTATTTACCAGCGGAGGAAAACGTCGGTATTAAAACAAGCTATGTCGACCCAGAATTCTTCAAAGAGTTTGCATTTTTGTTTCATGTCACCCTACGAGATTCAGGTAAAACGTGTGATCTAGCAGAAATGATCAAGGATCAACTTATACGTAAAATCTACCACGAGATGGATGCCGATGATGGATTCCGGCTTTTGCAGACGGTGCTGGAAAGTGAGAAATGTTTGATCATAGCTGACGGCCTCGACGAATGGACCCATCCGGAAAACGTAAACTGTACCTGCAAAACTGAGGAAAAAGTCATCCCTTTCCGAAATTCGGCCAACAAGGCCACACTCCTCACGACAACGCGTCCCTGGCGAATGTCACAGTTCAGAGTGCAGGATTCAAAGATCGACAAATATCTTGAAATAGAAGGAGCTGCAGACAAAAGGCAACTCGTGGAAAATATCATCACCATTCTTAATGAGGATTCTGAGGATGAACGGACACCAGAGGATTTCATGGAAATGGTGTCAGAGAAGGATCTTAAAGGATTATTATCAGCACCTATCAGTATCACCCAGCTCGTGTGCCTGTGGTTCGAGGGCAATTCGTTAACCGATTCAAAGTGTGACATTTATGCTGGCGTGATAAACATGCTATCATGTAGACTTAGTTATATGCAAAGCGGGCATAACATTCCGGAAATTGAACTGCCATCTCTATTAAAGGAACATGAATGCTTCGTGAAAAATCCCATGGTTTACCTTGCGCTGGCAAATTTGGCATACACAACTTTGTATTCAGAGTGCAGAGATTCGTCTGTAGTATTCAGCAACAAAACAGTCAACGCTTTGTTAAGCGGGGAGCAGGTTGAATTTGCATTAAAGTCCGGCTTACTCACGGAGAAGAAATCCAACTCATTGATCAAGAGATCATCTTACTTTTCATTCTTTCATAAAACACTTCAAGAGTTTTTAGCGGCTCTTCATTTATGTTTAAATGAAAACGACTTCAGTCAGCTATCAAGCAAGTACGAACAAGATAATAAGGAAAATATCTTGGGAGATGTTTCTCAGACATTTATTTTCATATGTGGAATGAAGCCCGAGCTCGGTGTGCAAATGTCTTCATGGATCAATAGTTCATACCAACCATCACTCGACGATCGAGGGGTTTTTCTATTACAGTCCCTGATTCTCTCCGGACACCGTGAAGCCAGGGCGAACAACTATGGCGACATACCGCTCTATCTCGCACACTTTGCTATTTATATGAACGACGATGAGGAAGTGTTAACAAAGCTGATGATGATAAACAAGGAACGTATTCAGTCACTAGAAATCGGTAAATGTTCTGTTTATAGGGAAAATCTGCAGGAGGTGATCACATCCTCCTCCGACTCCCTCAAAGCAGTGTCACTGGAGAACCGTGATGGGCAGTATGACCTGTCCCAGTGTCACAGGCTGGAATATCTGGGTATATCGGGATGCTATACAACACGTTTGCAGGTTGATCCAACACATATTACATCATGTAACTTATATGGTGTATCATCGAATGTTGAGATGTACATATTTAGATTATTTAAACACCATCAAAGGTGGAGTAAACTACAACGTGTTGAGTTAGAGAGCGTTCAGAATGTCCAGTTACTTGTGGACACATTACCAAGTCTCCCTCAGTTACAACGCCTTGAGATATGGCGTACAGATCTAGGTGAGCTCCACCTCCTCCCTCCAGCCTCCATCACCGATATTACACTAAATCAGGTGACAATGACAGCGGGGGCGGTGCGGAGTCTGATAGAGACGATGAAGAACATACCACACACCATTACATGCGACATGCAGTTCTGCACGGTGAAACCTGCCAGTGAGATGAAAGATATCCGAGAACATATGGACAGTTCGCCGTCATTCAAGGTTCTCAGATTTAACGATACGTGTAGATTTAACGATACGTGTCAATTGCTTCATTTCCAATCCACCATAATGTGAACAATAAGTTGAAAATTAGCATCGATTATGGGAATTCATATTTGATGAAAAACAGTGAAACAATCAATGAAAGTGTCAGTCTATTTATAGAAATAAATGTCACTTTTCCCGGAACTAATTATCATCAACTACTTTCTATGTGTATTCAGTTAATTTGATTTATGTTGTGTATTTACATGCATCCTAAAATAGATTTAACTGTACACAGCAATGTCGTTGGGGCAGGTGTTGTTAAATATATCTGATGGGGATGAAAACTTTCTTTTTTAATTGTAACACAACAGTCCGTAATCAACACGTGCAATAGTCGGTTTAACTTGATCGACATTTTTTAAAAGAATCTCTTAATAAAGCAACTCATTTCCTAGTTTAAAGCGATATCATTTACTACGCTTATGGATTATGAATTAATGGGGGAATATTTAGTTTTTTCTTTATATTCTGTATTAGAGGAGTATACCAATAATACGTTGACTTTTTATGCCCCCACAAAGTGGCGGCATATAGGGTTGCCCTTGTCCGTACGTACGTCTGTCTGTCTGTACGTACGTACGTCCCGAAGATTGTTTCCGATCTAATTCTTGAAAACCGTTTGTCCAATCCTCACCAAACTTTAAACACATGTTTGTGACCATAATATCTTGATCAAGTTCGATAGTCATGGAAATCGCTTTAGTCATTTAGGAGTTACGGCCCTTTATTGCCAAAAATACTTCAAAAATATATGTTTCCAATCTAATTCTTGAAAAGTATGTGTCCAATCCTCACCAAACTTTACATACATGATTGTGACCATAATATCTTGATCAAGTTCGATAGCCATGGAAATCGCTTTTGTCATTTAGGAGTTACGGCCCTTTATTTGCAAAAAAAGACTTGAAAAATACGTCCCGAAGATTGTTTCCGATCTATTTCTTGAAAACTGTTTGTCCAGTCCTCACCAAACTTTTAACACATGTTTGTGACCACAATATCTTGATCAAGTTCGATAGCCATGGAAATCGCTTTAATCATTTATCCTGAATAATCATTATGGCTTATTTTCTGTGACAAAAAATCGAAGTGGGGGCATCCGTGTCCTATGGACACATTTCTAGTTATGTTTATAATCGATTACATAAATTTCACATTATTATGAAATCTACAAAATGATATTATGAATGAATAACCAAACATTGAGTAGATTTAGTTACCTAAATAATAGAATATATAATTGCCTACTATTTAACATATCACACAATTTGATTATAATTGAAGAATATATGATTAAACGTTGAAAATATTGTTTGATTTGTATTTAATACAATGAGGGTGAGGATGTGTTAGAATGATGATGATGATGATGATGATGATGATGATAATGATTGTGGTGATGGCGGTGGTGGTAACGGAGACGACGATGATGATGATGATGATGGTGGTGGTGGTTGTGGTGGTTAATACGATGAGGATGAAAATGTGTTAGAATGATGAGTATAAGAATGATGATGATGACTACAACCACGACGCCGACGTCGATGATGATGATGATGATGATGGTGGTTGTGGTTAAGACGATGTCGCCGACGTCGATGATGATGATGATGATGATGATGATGGTGGTGGTTGTGGATTTGACGATGTTGACGACGTCGATGATGATGATGGCGGTAGCCGTGGTAACGACGGCGATGATGATGATGATGATGGTGGTTAATACGATGAGTATGAAAATGTGTTAGAATGATGAGTATAAGTATGATAATAACCACGACGTCGATGATGATGATGAAGTTGATGATGATGATGATGATGATGATGATGATGATGATGATGTTGGTGGTATAGCTTGAGACGATGTCGATAATGATGATGGTGGTAGCCGTGGTAACGACGGCGATGATGATGATGATGATGATGATGATTATGATGAAGTTAATTTAATATATTGAGCGGGATTATTCGCAGTCTCGGAGGAAAAGTAAGCTCTTTGCATGATCTGCCGTGAACAAATAATATTATGCCTCATAGCACTTTCGCAAATCCTTACTACTAAACGGATGTAAATAAAAAAGCTACAATGGTTGAATTAAGGCTGTATTTAATAACCAAACCACAAATGAATAATATATAAAATAACAATACTGTGGAAATCAAATTATGCAGAAAATCGTAAATAAATCATAATGCTGTCAGGTGAAATTTAATTTAAATTGAAGGCCGCCACCCAAACGGCTTTATTGCCATATGCAGTAACGTGCGTTGCGTTCATGACGCCGCCTGTATAAACGCAGTCCCTTGTCAGCATTGGTGATATTAAATCGTGATACATCACTAAATGTCACGAAACGCCATCAACGAGCACGATTGTCGACCGTCCCCTGACGACAAACTTGACGGTGACGCCACGTGAGAATCATGTCACGATAGGTCTCATGCAGCGTATGCCCCGCTCTATTAGCCGATTTCTCACTGTACGGCGGTTGTAATGTCGTAGCGCTGATGAGGACGGCCTCTGCGTCGTTAGGGATACCTAACTGATAATCAAATGTATAAAAATCAGAGATCAGATATTTAAAAGACAATATATAATACATTTGCAAGATGAGGAGAATTTCAAATTGTCAAAATCTTAATATTGAATTTTGAGTACAACGCATTGAATCTTACTTACTGCAGATATCCCATCGCTTACGACACTATATACATGTATATTTATATGTAGCTTTCGCAGTGATGGCGTATTTTTCCAATTTTAAATATACTGGGTTGGTCTTCCCCGTTAATACCAGTTATTTTAAAAAAATAGTGTTGACAGTCGAAACCCATTGGCTCGACTTCCTCGCTGGCTTGAACTGTAGTTAAAGGACCGATGTTTTTTACTTAATGTAAGCATTCACGCTTGGCTCGAATTTCCCGAGGCTCGAGGTATTTTCGCCGGTCCATGGGAGTTCGAGCCAACGGGGTTCGACAGTATATATATATATGTATTGTCCAAGGTCAAGGTACTAAGTCCCAAGCCGGGTCTAACTCGTATGGATATAGGGAAAACGTAAAACAAGCTTTGAATGAAAATTCGGCATTAATGAATGCCATAAAAGTGTTTTTAGTTTTTACGAAATATCGTAAACCAAAATATAAGAGTCAATAGCATGTGTATAATAACATTTCCCGAAATACATATCTGGCCGGTGGACAATCAACCCTACTAGAAAAATAATGTTTTGTAAATAGTGCCAGACAAAAGTGGTAAAGGGAAAAGAAACAAAGAACTGTAACACTACTTAGGGTAAGAAAATATGAAGAAAAACATGGACGTTAACGATGTGTTCACCATCAAATATTGACATGAAAACAGTTAAGATAATTAAAGGGTAGGTGGTGGAGATGGTGGTGGTGGATTTTGTGAAAAATAAAATGCCGACGCTTTCGCCAACGCTAAAAATATTTCAGTAATGGCTACAGGGTATAGCGATTTGATGTTCAGTGCCACTTGAGATAAAACTCAAAGGTGATTGGCTGAGGCAATAATCTATGCGGGAGCTCGTCACACGCGCTTTTTGGTGAAATGTACAAAATTGCGTTTTCTACGTCAAGTTTTCCACAAATTCATAATTTTAGGTATGCAAGAAAAAATATCAATCACGTTTTTCCGGTCCGGATCGGAAAATCTGACCTTCGGGTACGCTGCGTGACCGGTAACTCGGCAAGCCCCGTTACCGGCTTACGCGCGTGCCCTCGGGTCGGATTTTTCTTTCCGTACCGGAAACACATGAAAGATACTTATATTATCCTTACTGCCTCGATAATAGTAGCATGACATAGCAGAGCACGAAACAACACAATATTGTTTTTATAATGCAACCATAGTAACGCGCTACCGGCCCATGTGACGTTTTGTTCTACGCATGCTGAATTTAAAAACTTAATGAAATAAACATCAGCTGCAGAAAATCTTAAAAACCCGCGATTCTGTTTGACGACGTTTGCGCGACGTCATCTGAACATTTGACGTCAATCGGCCGTTGCATTTTGAAATAAACAACGTCTGCTCTTAGACAGTCACGCATGCTAAGAAATTAAATATGTCGTCACAAGAACGTTTTGAAATTCGCTCAAACATTTAATTTTGCAAAGAAATAGGGAAAACACAATCCGAAACGTATAAGCTACTAAAGCTGACACGGGGAGAAAACTGCGTTTTCCGTGCGCTTGTTTTCAAGTGGCATCGACACTGTTATGACAGTCAATTGAAGATGATGCAGGTTGTGGACGGAAGTCAACAATCGAACCGTTAGCCGTGACGTCAATTGAAGAGAAACTGAAAGCGGACTGCACATTGACTGTACTGTGGGAGCTGTGTAACGCCGCATAGCGGCATCGCCGCATAAACGTGTTGTTTTTCGTTTATGCGGTGATTTTCAAAAAGGGACTTTTTTATGGGGCAAGACGGCACACTTTCGCCGCATAAAAAGCAATTAAAACATTTACTAGTACAATAGTGGTTGATAAAGTTTCATCAAGATCGGTCTTAGTTTTTTATGTCCACTTAACCAAGCTTTGAACTAGACTTTTAGAAACGTAATTTTTGACAAAGATTTGGTAAGATCGGTTTAAATGTGAACCAAACCAATTGATCTTTCTGCGAAAACGTTTGAAATGACGTTTAACCCGACTAAAGGATGGAATAAATGTTACGACAAAGCACAACACCGTCATTAGGGACATTCAGAAAACTGAATCGTCCTATGACGTAACATATATTCTTGCCTTATTGTCAGACTGACGGGCATGTACCCGTGACAATGCGCACTTTCAACATGTACGTGAAGTGAACGGCCATGCGTCATAGCGGCCTAGCGACGTGAAGTTATCGGCCTAGCAACTTGAAGTTACTATTTTATGCACAAATAATCACTTTCAAGCAACTAACATTTTTTTTCAAAATAGTCGATCAAGCAGTTCACCCGCCTAGCGGCCTAGCGGCCTAAAATTGGTTTCTAATATAAACCATTTATACATGCCTTTCCTTCTTTAAAAAATGACAAAGTTATGGTTTCTATCACAAATCACCATCCTTTAACGAATGTCTGAATTTCGCCCAAAACTCGACCAAGCTGCCTAAAAAATCCATTATAGCGAATATCAGCATTTTTATTTTTTGTATTTAGCAAATTTGTTTAACCATAGATTTATTATTGTTTTGGAAGAAAACGCATGTATACATACCATTTTAGGCTGCTAGGCCGCCAGGCTGACTGCTTGTTCAACTTTTTTTTTAAATGTTGATAATCGCCTCAGAGTAATCGTGTGTGCTTATTACTCAATTAATATTTCTTTGTTTTATAAGAAAATAGAATATCATTTTAGGCCGTCAGGCCGTTAGGCCGCTAACTACATACTTTCAACGTCATTTCAAACTAATAATAGGGTCATCATGGACTTCTTTCTTTCATTGATTGTGTTTTAATGCACAAGTCATTTGAACACTCTAAGGGTTTATTTTCAACTTCCATTTTGGCTCAACTTGCATGCCACTTTTCCCATATTTTCTTTAAAATGACAGTAATATGCAACGCCCTCATCTTAATCATCACCATAATCAACAACATCATCACAACCACTATCATCATCACCACAATCACAACCACTACCACCATCCCCATCCCCACAACCATCATCATCATCATCATCATCATCATCGTCATCATCATCATCATCATCATCATCATCACAACCACCATCATCATCTCCACAATCACAACCACCACCATCATCATCATCATCCCCACCACCATCATTATTACCAACGCCAGCATCATCATAACTATCATAATTATTATCATCATCATCATCATCTTGATCATCATCATCATCATCATCATCAACGTAATCACCATCGTTTTTTTGTTGAAATATATTTTAGCTTTATAATAAATGGTTAGGTTAATCCTCTTTATGTGGCAAAAAGGCACAGTTGCACCCCATATAAGCAATTTCTGCTTTATGCGTTGAGCGTCGCCGCATAAACGTTTATGCGTTGAAAATCACCTCATAAACGAAAACAAAAACACGTTTATGCGGCGATGCCGCTATGCGGCGTTACAGCGCGCTGACAATGTCGGCTGTGGAACCGCACACAGAAATCTGACCACCGACCTTATTTCTAACTATAAGGTAACAGTATGACTCCTAAAACATTTTTAACATTGTGAACAGGTACTCGGCCGTGATCTCATCCGGGCGCTTAGAAGAGAAGAGGAGTGAAATCCCGGTCAACCTGAGGGCACCTGTGTTGACAGGTAACGAGGCTAGCCTACTTACCGGCTACGCAACGTGCCCGAGGGTCGAGTTTTTCTATCTGGAACAGAAACTCATAATTGATATTTTTCTAGCACATCTTGAAAAGCGCATTTTGGTACATTTCACCCCAAAAGCGCGTGCGATGATGTTTACTGACGGCATGACGCCCAGTATTTTTTATTCAGTGCTTACGTGAAGAAGTCCCGTCAGTTTCACGCCTTTTAAGGGTTATTATGTTTTGTTTTCAATGTATATTTGTTTAAAAGTTCATGTTATTGAACCTCATCTATTGAAATATCATATTAATGGTTACATAAAGTGTGTAATCATTTCTAAATTAACAATATTACGTCACAGCGCGTGAATCATCTGGCATTGGGTGGGGGGCATATGGCTGAATTCTACGGAAATGCCTAACCAGAAAAAGTCGTCTTACACCCCCATGTAAGATGAGTCACGCGCAACAACGCGCCACTTCTTATTTCTTTTATTGTATGGTTGATAAAAAGTATATCATGCCATTTCAAAACAGCGCAATCAGAAATATAAGTATGCAATACTTTTAATTAAAATTGAAAATAAATAATCGTAAAACCGATTTAAGAGGAACTATTTGACGTCAATAGTGATTTAAAATTACTGCGCTTTTTGACGTCAGTACCCAACTTCGCACGCACTTTTTGTGAAATGTTAAAAAGGGCGTTTTCTACGTCATTTTTTCCACAATTTCATAATTTTAGATATGCAAGAAAAATATCAATTAGATATTTTCGGTCCGGATCGAAAAATCCGACACTCGGACACGCTGCGTGGCCAGTAACTCGGCAAGTCTCGTTACCGGCTTACGCGCGTGCCCTCGGGTGGGATTTTTCTATCCATACCGGAAACACATTATATTTAGATATTAAAGAGGTTAATACACGGCGTAGCCGGGCCGTTGAGTGATAATTGGCCTGAGTGACTCATAATGGTCCCGAGACGTAGTTGCTGTGCTTCATTTGCTGAAAATACATCATCATCATCATCATTATCAGCATCATCATTGTCATCATCATCACCACCACCACCACCACCATCACAACTGTAAACATAATTATTATCACTACCGTAATCACCATCGCCATCACCACTGTAATCATCATCCTCATCATCATCAACGTGACATAAGCAGCATGATAATCCTCAAAATGCCACAACTACCAAACCACAACAACAACAAGAACAAACTCCATCATCAAAATCATAATCACCACCACCAACACCATCATCATTATAACAAACATACATAAGCAGCTTCCATCAACAATGGTAACTACGCTGCCTTAATTCTTGGGTATCATAATCAAATATTAATCCAAATTAAAATAAAAGAAATAAGAAGGATAAAAATCAGCATTAATAGGAATGTTTTGCACAAGTGCATGCAACATTACCTGGGTGCAGGTATGGGGTAAGCATGTAAAGCTTGCAAGGGTAGGCACTGTCCCCTAGCAGTATGCCATCTTCAAGGCTTGGAAATGAAATATATTCATGTTATTAAATACAATTGCTATTTTTTAAGTACAATTAATTAAATTTATATTCATGAAAAACATGATTTAATTTCAGTTCATCTCTACCATATATTATATCAGAATTAAGAAATCAAATAATAATTATATTCACTACAAGCTCATACATTATATTAGTAAGTTGGAATGAGTACTTCATGAATGTGACATATATGCCTTAATTATATTAAATCACATTTACCATGATGATGTGTTTCCATGAAGTGGAACAATTCCGAGGTCCTAAATACATGGGCATCGTGCGTACTGCCCGGCCAGATGGCATTTATGCTTGTAAATACACCTGTGAAACACAAACAATTCATTATCATACTTTACAGAATTTCTTTTTTTCAAGATCACCATACTGTAAACTGTACATCTAGTACTTAAACAATAGTACAATGCAAATACCCCATATGGTGCCCCTATCATTTATAGAAAAAGACTATAGATAGCTGTTGAAAAATATTACATGGAATTCAGTAAAAATTACGTCACGACCTCTACACGTTTGAGGTTTAAATCAGTTGAAAAATTAAATCAGCCAGGCATGTTGACTGTTGTAGACTGTAGTGGCGATTCCTGGGATATTATGCAGACATCGCCACTACATCATCTTCCGAATAATATTCATACATGGAATTATAAAAATTAAGGTAAGTGTATCTATGTTTCATATAAATCTTACTACAATAAAGTTGCTTTTTTTATTCAGAACTAATTCATTAAACAGTACAATGAAATTTGCGTTACCTCTATGGTCGCAGCTGGCTTGCACGTTAATGCTGTGAAAATGTTTTCTATTGACATACTGCTCCTCGTCCTCACTGGGCGTTTGTATTCTTACGTGCGTTGCGTCTACCGCTGATATCACGGACGGGAATCCCCTTATGGCATGAAATCCAGTCTTAGTCCTGTGTCTATGTCTGTCTGTCGTCGGAAATTGAATCGCGCTGTCCTTCATGTCAAAAATACAGTCGGTCAATGCAGTTACAACCCTTGAAACCGTGGCAACATCTACCCCAAATTTATCCCCTATTACTTGTAAAAATTTCCCAGTGGCGTAAAAACGTAAAGCAATCATAATCTGTTGCCGTGGTGTCAAGGGTTGATTTCTGCGAGTCGGTCGCTCAAGTCTGTGGCCTATCAGTCGTTCCAATCTGTCTATGTTGTGCGGAGTGAATCTATACCGTTTACGTACTTCCTCATCGTTGTCTTCGTCCGTTTGTCTATCTATCCTGCGAAATTGTCGAGGTCGCCTAGCGTTCACTATGTCAAGGTCGGCCATCTTTGTTTTGGTTAAATCAGCTAACCAAACTCTTCGAGTCCGGTTAAATTTTGTCCAAAAGTTAGCCGAATCACGCGCTGGTTAGGATAACTTAATTTTTATACAATCGGTTTTCGGATAACTTGACCAAACCAGGGAGATAACCAAAAGATAACCGCTGGTTAGGACTTATCCACGTTTATACAATTGGCTGCAGTTTACTTTTTAAAGTTTACCTGCTATCCAATTGTGCTTATTTTGCTCTCGCTTGACAACGATGAGTTAACTCACTCTTAAATTAAATTTACTTTTATTTCGTTTTTGAGAGTGAGCCAAACAGGCAAACAGCATTTTGTTGTCACTTTTATGTTCCAATTCCAATTTCAATTTATCACTTTGAACAGTCCACAACGTTTATCCGAATTTTTTTGTACGATTCACTGACATCTTTCTGTTCATGGTCTGAATAACTGAATTCAATTCAATAAACATGAACACCTAGCAAGTAGAACGACTGTTTGTACTAAGATAAATCAATACCTCGTATTAATGATGTCAACATGAATGAACAGTTGCTGTTTTTCAAGTAAATTCAATTTTGCCGCTGCCTTTGTTTTGTTTTTGAATGTCAACGCAGAATGAAAAACGCCACCCTAACTGTCCACACTGGTTATCAAACACTACTGTATCTTAATAAACTGCGTTCGCGTTTGCCTCCCTTTAGGATTTTAACAATAAATATGTTCAAGCAGATCAATAAATTTTGATTATTTAGTCAGGACATTATTTCACAGTCGCCAAAATTCATTTTAAGGCGAAAATTGAATTCACGTGCGAACGTTCTACGGGCCGCAAAAGGATAATCGATAATTGGCCCGGGCCGCAAAACTGATAATCGCTGAGTCATGCAAATAATCGCGAAATCCCTGTACAAATGTGTTACTATATATAGTAACATATGTATTAAATATATATAATCCTCCATCAGGATAATGCCCCACTTCATACTGCAGCGACCACTGAGCATGAGATTAGCGTCCTATCGCTGGAGGTTCTCCCATATCCGCCGTACTCACCTGACCTGGCCCCGTTTGACTTTGCTATTTTCCTGGAGTTCAAGTCCCACCTCAAAGTTCGCCGATTTAAAAGTTTACGAGAGCTAAAGACAGCTGCAAACGCATCGATACACCAGTACACGGCAGAGTACATTCGGGATATCATTTTCAACAAATGGCCAAAGAGATACAAACGCTGTTTACAATGGTCCGGTGCCTATTTTGAGAAGAAGTGAGATCACACCATGCCCCAATAACACGAAAACACTTTAGTCAAATCTCAATCTCAGCTCATTTTACCACATAGCATCAGAAGTTATTGAAAATAACATTTGAGTTTACATCTTTGATAAGGAGTTTATCATATAATATGTTGATTTATGACTTTGGTCAAGATCCCAAGGGAATACTTTTCTACAGTCAAAGATGTATTTAGGTACAATCCTTGTTTCTTAACAACAACTCAAGCATACTTTTTGCTTTGGAATTAATTTGTGGGAGTCATAATAAACAAGTTGATTAGTTTTAATATAAATAGGTTAAACACAAAATGTAAATACTAATTTTGATGGGTAGGCTTTTATAAACAAAACGATAAAGTCATAGGCTAAAACACAATTTTGTCGGTGAATTTAAGGCCGTTCCACACCGCAAACGTTGGTTTTTAGGGCCTTAGCTTAAAATGGTTCTTTCTATGTTACAATTTTGTTAATTTAGTTTTGAGGATAAACCTTCAGCAAGCACAATCTTTATGCAGTTCACATTCGTTGTCATTTAATACGTTTTTTTTAAGCGAGCTTTCTAAATTGATGGCCCCGAATATAGGGTCATTTATGTCATAAGTTCTTATAGACAATTTACAGCGCTAAAAAAAATATATCGCTTAATATTTTTTGATGATGTAACGTCATATCTTTTTGATTGATATTATAACATTTATGATATAAGATATTCTTACATCTAAGACCAATCAATTACAAACACGACTTTTGAATATGTTTTTTTATTATGAAAACACGTCATCACAATTATTATGTCAAGAACATTTGTCGACATTGATGACAGATAAAAAGACCAAAATAAATGTCAGGCTCCATAACCAGTATAGTTAGTATAAAGATTAACAAAAAACGACTAAGGTATGGATTGTAACAAGACACAGATGTTCATAGGTTAATAGTTGAAAGTCAGGCGCGTAGCTGACTATACGCGAGTACGCGGCTGAATCCACATGATTTTGACAAAAAAAACAGCCAAAGTTGCACTATGCGTACTTGACTACTTGATCCTAAAACTGTCCATTTTCCAGTACTAAAAACCACCTCGGAACGCCCAGAATGCACCCTGGTTATCAAATATTTCCGAGGGAGCATGCCCGCGAACAGCCTAGCCGCCTTATAATGAATCCACACGAATATAAGGCTAGCTACACCCCTGACAGTCAAGCTAGCTCATAGTGATAGCATTGTGTATTAAATATGGCTGCAGTACTCTCAAATGCTTTAAACCAGTTTTGATTAATTTTAATACTACTTCTACAAACGTTATATATTGCACCTCTATTTGAAAAGGTTAACAACATAAAAATGTCCTTATGAACACCAAAGACCCTTACAGAAGACCAATACAGGACGACCCATACTGGAGCCCTATTACAGATTTATTTATGTTTTAATAAAGAATGTGCCTTTACCTTAGAGTCAAGAATTTCCTAATTTGTTGTGTTGCACTCTAAAAGATGCTTATATGCTTAATGTATATTCTGGCATTAATTTATGGAAACTGAAGCTTTAAAACTAAAAAAAACTATAAAAAGTGTTAGGTTTTGAAAGAAATTTAACAATTTAGAATTTCACATGTTAGTTACAAGATTCTAAAAAAATTACTACAGCAATCGAAATAATTAACTGTAATTATGAAAACATAGGCAAATGGTGTTGTCTTTAATAGAAACAACACTTAATACTTAAAACGCCATAATTGGACATTTCGTATAATCAGTTTGTTTTTATTTAATTATTATGATAATAACTGGCTACTCACTTGATGTAAACAAGAAAAATACATTGACATGTTAGCAGATGTTCACTTATGCATTCATGACAATTTCCTAACAAATATTATCTTAAAAGTATTTTAAATTACGATTAGACACTAATACACTGTTTTACTAATTAAAGGGCAATAACTTTTGTTAGACAGAGCAAAATGGGACAGAGGTGGCAACAGCCCGTGATGACCAACTTTCCTATGAAGTCTTATGAGTGAAGGTACAATACTGTTGGAGCTTAATTCTACACAAGATATGTACTTCATACACTGTTTTACTACTTAAAGGGCACAAACACCTGTTAAACGAAGTGAAAATTCATAAAAATCACAGATGCATAATTTCCCATGCTAACCAACATTTCAATGATGTTTCATGAAAGTAGGTGTAATACAATGCTGGAGATGATTTTAGTGTAACATTATGCACTTGAATATTCAATATTTTCATTTCCTTACATGACATGAATGTCAACATATTGTGGTTTTCTGGTGATAACATTTGCCTTTTGTTTATTATAAATTAAACAAAACTGAATCTGGCATCAATATTGTTATTACTCCTCAATGTGCTTTTATTTACACATTTGATAATTGTGTATATATACGAATACGAATAAAACAATTAATGTTTACTTTAACAAAACACATATATACATGTAAATACCACTTTTCTGATAAATGTGTAACAATGTTTCCAATCTACAGCATATCAATTAATACTAATTTTAAATTGCCTTCATAAAAATAACTTACAATGGGTTTTTACTATGATAATCCATTTGCGCCATAAGCGCCACGTTTTGTTGAAATAAGAAAATACAGCTTTGAAGTAATTATCATTTTTTGGAAAAAGGTTTTGTACATGTATGTTTTTTTCAAATGCAATTATCAGTTCATTAATGTGGACATATACAATACTGACTTACCTATTAACATTAATAAATGCATGGCCATATCACCATTATAAAATTCACTTTCAAAAACATTCACATAAATATATCCATAAATGTATTTAAATGTATAATCATAGAACAACAAATATAAACTACAATAAAACAAAAGAGAAACAGGCTCAGCCATCAAAATACACCAGCAGTTAAGACACCAAAAAATGGAAAGTGGACTCAAATGGTCCACCATTTTTCATCAATAATGTTTGTACTTGGTAACAAACTACAAATTTTTGTATCACAGTATATCCACTTAGTCAAAATGCAAACATTTCTATTAATTCAGATATGTACACTTTGTTATAATTACAGCAATTCTACAAGTTATGAAGATCTTAATATCACTGTCTATCACAGCGTGTGCACTGTGTCACAAATGCTATAACTTTGTATCGCGTACAGCAAATCTAGGTCTGGTTGGAATGGTTGGTATGGTGACGTTTTCCACAACAGTACAGTCTCCATCATTCTGAGCCTTAGCAACAGCTAGATGGATGCGCTGTACCCAGGGCTCAATGTTTTGTTGGCCTTTTGCTTTAAACACATAGTTCTGGTCTGTTGTGAAGATTTCAAACGCCTTTGGAATATCACGAATGCCTTTTCGAACAGCTTTCACACTCTGTATTTCTCGCACTGGTAATGTTTCTTTTCTCTATAAAAACAAATTAATTTCATGATATTATAGATGGTTAACGCAGATTTATTTTTATTAAACTAAGCCTTAACTTACATTGATAGTAATATTGCTTGCCACCGCACCATACAAAGATGAACAAGACCATCGGTATATTTGTAACATTCACATCCTTTTAATGTGTAAATTTAATTAAATTTGTGGTGAATATTTTAAGATGAATATTTTTTTTCATTCCTTATACAAGAACATGTAAGTTATCACATTGACACTCATAATCAGATATCTACTTGGCACTGCATGTTTGATTTGCACTCTATTTACAGGGATGTCAAACAAGCGAACGTCTGAACAAAATCCACACGGTGTGACCTTGACATTTGACCAAACAAAATGAGTTGAAATGCCTCCTTCTCATATGTGGAGAACATTTGTGATATTATAAAATCTCCTACTGGAATAATTACAGCCAGGACAAGACAAAATGAAGGTATTTTCACCTTAAATAAATCCTTGACATGGAATTTTGACCAATGACCTTAACGTGTGACATTGACCTTTGACGAAAAGTCTTTGGTCTTGCACTTAACAGCCAGCTTCACATGATGAACATTTGTGACAAATCACTTAAAACTTACCAAGTGCATTATCAAGTTGGACTTACTGATGGACAAACAACCGGACGCATTAACATACACCTGGTTGACCGCCGTTGTGGTAACTATGTCTTTCTCGCATACCGGACGTGTGTTTCCGGTCATGTGACCAGTGCTGGAAAAACCCTTCTTACATACCCCATGTAAGATGAGTCACGCGCAACAACGCGCCACTTCTTATTTCATTTATTTCAGTATGGTTTATGAAAGATATAGTATGCCATTTCAATAAAGCGCAATCAAATATATATGTTTGCAAGACTTTTAATTAAAATCAAAAATAATTCATCGTAAAAAACGCTATTTTTAGTTATTTAAAATTACTGCGCTCTATGACGTCAGTAAACAACGTCGCACGCGCTTTTTGGTGTAATTGTACAAACGTTCGTTTTTTCTACGTCATTTTTCCACAAATTTATAATTTTAGGTATGCAAGAAAAAATATCAATCATGTTTTTCCGTTCCGGATCGAAAAATCCGACCATCGGGCACGCTGCGTGACCGGTAACTCGGCAAGCCTCGTTACCGGCTTACGCACGTGCCCTCGGGTCGGATTTTTCTATCCTTACCGGAAACACATGATAGATACTTATAATCTCACTTCAAGCAGACGCAACAAATACAGAGTGGAATAAAATCTCAAGGTGATATATGTTTCACCATGCCCTTACCTTCAGCTAACACAATCTAATTCCAGTTAGACTTTGAAGTCACATAGGAATACGGTCTAATGTCAGTTAAATTTAGGTTATGTAAAGTGTTACATATGGAATTACTTACCTGTAGGTCTAATTTGAGTTAAAAAACAGTGAATATAAAGTGTAACATACCGAATCACTTTTGCTGTACTTTATCTGGCTGCCAAAGAGAGTGAAGTATCGGGTCTTCCACCGCTTCAGAAACTTCCAGCGCCCTTTCTTCTCCTTCAACTGACCCTGTCCAATAGAGAATAGTAAATATTCTATTTTAGAAATTATAAACAGCTGAGTCGTGACTGGGCTGCCAGCGGGCAGTGAAATCTGGCAAAATTCAAGTGTACAGAAACTATCATGCCTGGATTGCTATCGTGCATCAATCACCAGTATAATTCAAGTATGATTTAAAAATTCAAATATTTAAAAAAACTGTTAACATACAGCAATGACTGGACATCCATCAGGCATCAGTTCAGACATTTTCTCCGGGTGGTTACACATGAAGCAGGCCCAGTACTTGCGTGGGGCGTTAAACTCGAACACATCAAAGTATCGGTCACCATGGAGCTCCTGAAGCAAGGCATCGTGGTCCTGGAAAATGTTTGGGTAAAACTGCATTCAAATGGAGAGAACTTTTATGTATAATTAAGAATACATTCAATATTTGCTTATAAAATATTTATTTTGGAGAAACATTTTTTAAACAGTAACAGATATAAACATTTTTTTTAAATCTAATTAGATTTAAATAACAAGCATATGCAAACCAAAGACATTTACATATATTTACTTTATTTACCGCCAATACATGATCATTAGGGATGTTACTTTTGCTGATGGGAAGGATGAGGTGACAAATGTGATATAGCCACTGTTTCCTTTCTCCGGGTAGAGCGCATCCCAGCAATGTTTAAGGCTGCTCATACTTAAATCCTGTTTGCTTAATGCCGAGGCTGACTGGGCCTATAAATAGACAGAATGTCATACAGTATTTCTATTCATAGCCACCATTTCCTTTCTGCCAAGCAATGTTAACAGCTGTTCATACATAAATCCTTCCGACTCATAGCTGAAGCTGACTGGGCCTATAAATAGATAGGATGTCATACAGTATTTCTATTCATAGCCACCATTTCCTTTCTGCCAAGCAATGTTAACAGCTGTTCATACATAAATCCTTCCGACTCATAGCTGAAGCTGACTGGGCCTATAAATAGATAGGATGTCATACAGTATTTCTATTCATAGCCACCATTTCCTTTCTGCCAAGCAATGTTAACAGCTGTTCATACATAAATCCTTCCGACTCATAGCTGAAGCTGACTGGGCCTATAAATAGATAGGATGTCATACAGTATTTCTATTCATAGCCACCATTTCCTTTCTGCCAAGCAATGTTGACAGCTGTTCATACATAAATCCTTCCGACTCATAGCTGAAGCTGACTGGGCCTATAAATAGATAGGATGTCATACAGTGTCGCTATTTACAGAACTTAACGCCTGCTGGCCCAGTGTAGACGCTGACAAGGTCTTTAAATAAATAGAATGACATGCAGTGTTTCTATCTAGAGAGATTAAATCCTGCTGGTACAGGGTTGACGCTCACTCGGTCTATAAATAGGATGTCATACAGTATTGCTTTATATAGATCCTAAATCCTTCTGGCCCAGGGTTGACGCTGACTAGGTCTTTAAATAGACAGGATGTCATTCAGTGTTGCCAGCTATAGAGCTTTAATCCTGCTGGCCCAGTCCTGACGTTGACTAAGTCTATAAATAGATACGATGTCAAATAGTGTTGCTAACTATAGAATTTAATTCTGCTAGCCCAGGGCTAACGCTGACTAGATCTATAAAAATGTGAACAACTACTTTAAACGTCAAGAATGAATTTCTTCATTAGTGTGAATTTCTTCACTTCAACTTGACTCAAAGAGTTCATACATGGACAGCCTGGAACAAGTGTGAATATTTCTTCAGAAGTGTGAATTTCTTTATTATAACTTTGAATTTCTTCACTTTGGACTTTAAAGCTTTGGACTAAAATATTAGGCTGACTTAATATATCCGGTACAAATGTCTTGACTTACACTTTAGACTGTTTGTAATCATAGCCCCAGGTCTTGAAAGCTTTTGAATTAAGTATCAAGCTGAATTTATAATATTCGGTACACATACTACTTTTTACTGTCATCCTTCAGTTGATGGACAAGTATTCGCACACTGCTAGATCCGCTCTGGGACAGGCGACTGATCTCCTGCATGTGGTCAGCCAGTAAACTGTGGTGTTTCAAGCCCAGGGCCTTTATCTCCTGAAAATACATGACGCTTTGTCGGTATATCATTAATAATACATACCTAAGGCTGTAGCCACCTCCCCAGTCTGTATATCATCATCTCATATACACAAAATAATGGTTGTAATTTAAAATGGTCTTATATTAAAATATGACGTAAGCAGTAAATGATGTCATAATGAAGCCCCCATGCCTTCACATGTATTGAAGGTCATAAAGATAAATAAATATTCTTTTTTATTTTTCTAAAAAATACAAGATGATAAAAAAGGTTCAGAAGAGACTTATATTCTCTTGTTGCAGTGTTATATAATATAATGAAACAAAGCCAAGCAATATTTAGTTGTGTGTTACCTGCAGGATGACCACAAGAGAGGCCTGGTCAGACAAACCTGATAACAGGCTGACCAGATAACCCATTGTTCTCACGGCGTGTGGCTGAAATAAAAAAATAATATAATTAACTATATGATGCAGGATTAGAATATTTATTGGTATGAAACCTGTAATGACCAACAGAATAGCTTTGTTTAAAGTCGTAGTGCACGTGAAAACAAGTTGTTTCAACTCCTTTTTACAATTCTAAATTTAAAATATTTGTTTTGGTAATTAGCAGTCTACCAACTGATTACAGCATGATCAACTATTGTATGTGTAACACTTAATGAATATCTACATATTATGAAATACAAATGTCGTCTTATGTTCAGCTATAATTGAGCCAACCATTAGCTCCCACAATATGCATGTACAATTGCAACTGCTAATGCTGAAAAATCAACTACTAAACCTGTGAGCACAGTACGGATTCTGCCGAATGTGCATTACTGCATAACTTGAAAATATATTAGTAAACAAATGAATATTAAACCATTTGCCATGGAAACTATTTAACATCAAGGCAGTGTCAACTACTTTAACATGTGTTTATGAATCCAGTTGCATCGTAAACTCAGCATTGAGACAGTGCACCTGCACCCTAAGCACTGCTTCAATTTAACCTGTTGTCATGGTAACCAATACATACCATTGAGACAGTGCCGATTCAGTAAGCACTGCTTGTATTTAAACTGTTGCCATGATAACTACTAAACCTTCCACTGAACCTGCTGGTTTATACAGATTTTCGGTCGAAGACAGGATTAATGCTTGGGCTGGGGAGGGGCTAAAGTGCCTGTAGATTATCATAATATGCTGATGAGATATTTTTATACACGCTAGTGCCATCCACTACTCAATGGGTTTTTTGAAGATTTTATTTTAAATATTTGTTAATGTTGTTTACGTCGTTCTCTTAATCTTGATGATATATGTTTACTTATACTTTACCATATCTCATTTAAATTGTATTTTGAAACATAACTGATGATATTGAGAATAAATATAAACCAGTTGTTAAGAAAATGTCTATATTAACTCATTGGTAGGATTAGTGGCAACCATGACAACCAGAATGATACACCCGTGGTTAAGAACGTATCGTCCCTGTATCATTGGTAGATTTAGTAGTTACCATGGCAACGAGTTAAATACAAGCATTGCTAAAACAGTCGGTGCACTGTCTCATTGGAAGGTTTAGTAGTTACCATGGCAACAAGTTAAATACCAGCAGTGCTAAAGCAGTCGGTTCACTGTCTTAGTGGAAGGTTTAGTAGTTACCATGGCAACAAGTTAAATACCAGCAGTGCTAAAGCAGTCGGTTCACTGTCTTAGTGGAAGGTTTAGTAGTTACCATGGCAACAAGTTTAATACCAGCAGTGCTAAAGCAGTCGGTTCACTGTCTTAGTGGAAGGTTTAGTAGTTACCATGGCAACAAGTTAAATACCAGCAGTGCTAAAGCAGTCGGTGCACTGTCTCATTGGAAGGTACTACTGGTTAGATAGCAAAACAAGCAGTGCTTTAGTTGTTGGCATTGTCTCAATTGTTGGGTTTAATGGCTACCATGGCAACCGGTTAAATACAATAGCTTAAGGTGTCAGCACTGTCTCAGTGGAAGGTTTAGTAGTTATCATGGCAACAGTTTAAATACAAGCAGTGCTTACTGAATCGGCACTGTCTCAATGGTATGTATTGGTTACCATGACAACAGGTTAAATTGAAGCAGTGCTTAGGGTGCAGGTGCACTGTCTCAATGCTGAGTTTACGATGCAACTGGATTCATAAACACATGTTAAAGTAGTTGACACTGCCTTGATGTTAAATAGTTTCCATGGCAAATGGTTTAATATTCATTTGTTTACTAATATATTTTCAAGTTATGCAGTAATGCACATTCGGCAGAATCCGTACTGTGCTCACAGGTTTAGTAGTTGATTTTTCAGCATTAGCAGTTGCAATTGTACATGCATATTGTGGGAGCTAATGGTTGGCTCAATTATAGCTGAACATAAGACGACATTTGTATTTCATAATATGTAGATATTCATTAAGTGTTACACATACAATAGTTGATCATGCTGTAATCAGTTGGTAGACTGCTAATTACCAAAACAAATATTTTAAATTTAGAATTGTAAAAAGGAGTTGAAACAACTTGTTTTCACGTGCACTACGACTTTAAACAAAGCTATTCTGTTGGTCATTACAGGTTTCATACCAATAAATATTCTAATCCTGCATCATATAGTTAATTATATTATTTTTTTATTTCAGCCACACGCCGTGAGAACAATGGGTTATCTGGTCAGCCTGTTATCAGGTTTGTCTGACCAGGCCTCTCTTGTGGTCATCCTGCAGGTAACACACAACTAAATATTGCTTGGCTTTGTTTCATTATATTATATAACACTGCAACAAGAGAATATAAGTCTCTTCTGAACCTTTTTTATCATCTTGTATTTTTTAGAAAAATAAAAAAGAATATTTATTTATCTTTATGACCTTCAATACATGTGAAGGCATGGGGGCTTCATTATGACATCATTTACTGCTTACGTCATATTTTAATATAAGACCATTTTAAATTACAACCATTATTTTGTGTATATGAGATGATGATATACAGACTGGGGAGGTGGCTACAGCCTTAGGTATGTATTATTAATGATATACCGACAAAGCGTCATGTATTTTCAGGAGATAAAGGCCCTGGGCTTGAAACACCACAGTTTACTGGCTGACCACATGCAGGAGATCAGTCGCCTGTCCCAGAGCGGATCTAGCAGTGTGCGAATACTTGTCCATCAACTGAAGGATGACAGTAAAAAGTAGTATGTGTACCGAATATTATAAATTCAGCTTGATACTTAATTCAAAAGCTTTCAAGACCTGGGGCTATGATTACAAACAGTCTAAAGTGTAAGTCAAGACATTTGTACCGGATATATTAAGTCAGCCTAATATTTTAGTCCAAAGCTTTAAAGTCCAAAGTGAAGAAATTCAAAGTTATAATAAAGAAATTCACACTTCTGAAGAAATATTCACACTTGTTCCAGGCTGTCCATGTATGAACTCTTTGAGTCAAGTTGAAGTGAAGAAATTCACACTAATGAAGAAATTCATTCTTGACGTTTAAAGTAGTTGTTCACATTTTTATAGATCTAGTCAGCGTTAGCCCTGGGCTAGCAGAATTAAATTCTATAGTTAGCAACACTATTTGACATCGTATCTATTTATAGACTTAGTCAACGTCAGGACTGGGCCAGCAGGATTAAAGCTCTATAGCTGGCAACACTGAATGACATCCTGTCTATTTAAAGACCTAGTCAGCGTCAACCCTGGGCCAGAAGGATTTAGGATCTATATAAAGCAATACTGTATGACATCCTATTTATAGACCGAGTCAGCGTCAACCCTGTACCAGCAGGATTTAATCTCTCTAGATAGAAACACTGCATGTCATTCTATTTATTTAAAGACCTTGTCAGCGTCTACACTGGGCCAGCAGGCGTTAAGTTCTGTAAATAGCGACACTGTATGACATCCTATCTATTTATAGGCCCAGTCAGCTTCAGCTATGAGTCGGAAGGATTTATGTATGAACAGCTGTCAACATTGCTTGGCAGAAAGGAAATGGTGGCTATGAATAGAAATACTGTATGACATCCTATCTATTTATAGGCCCAGTCAGCTTCAGCTATGAGTCGGAAGGATTTATGTATGAACAGCTGTTAACATTGCTTGGCAGAAAGGAAATGGTGGCTATGAATAAAAATACTGTATGACATCCTATCTATTTATAGGCCCAGTCAGCTTCAGCTATGAGTCGGAAGGATTTATGTATGAACAGCTGTTAACATTGCTTGGCAGAAAGGAAATGGTGGCTATGAATAGAAATACTGTATGACATCCTATCTATTTATAGGCCCAGTCAGCTTCAGCTATGAGTCGGAAGGATTTATGTATGAACAGCTGTTAACATTGCTTGGCAGAAAGGAAATGGTGGCTATGAATAGAAATACTGTATGACATTCTGTCTATTTATAGGCCCAGTCAGCCTCGGCATTAAGCAAACAGGATTTAAGTATGAGCAGCCTTAAACATTGCTGGGATGCGCTCTACCCGGAGAAAGGAAACAGTGGCTATATCACATTTGTCACCTCATCCTTCCCATCAGCAAAAGTAACATCCCTAATGATCATGTATTGGCGGTAAATAAAGTAAATATATGTAAATGTCTTTGGTTTGCATATGCTTGTTATTTAAATCTAATTAGATTTAAAAAAAATGTTTATATCTGTTACTGTTTAAAAAATGTTTCTCCAAAATAAATATTTTATAAGCAAATATTGAATGTATTCTTAATTATACATAAAAGTTCTCTCCATTTGAATGCAGTTTTACCCAAACATTTTCCAGGACCACGATGCCTTGCTTCAGGAGCTCCATGGTGACCGATACTTTGATGTGTTCGAGTTTAACGCCCCACGCAAGTACTGGGCCTGCTTCATGTGTAACCACCCGGAGAAAATGTCTGAACTGATGCCTGATGGAAGTCCAGTCATTGCTGTATGTTAACAGTTTTTTTAAATATTTGAATTTTTAAATCATACTTGAATTATACTGGTGATTGATGCACGATAGCAATCCAGGCATGATAGTTTCTGTACACTTGAATTTTGCCAGATTTCACTGCCCGCTGGCAGCCCAGTCACGACTCAGCTGTTTATAATTTCTAAAATAGAATATTTACTATTCTCTATTGGACAGGGTCAGTTGAAGGAGAAGAAAGGGCGCTGGAAGTTTCTGAAGCGGTGGAAGACCCGATACTTCACTCTCTTTGGCAGCCAGATAAAGTACAGCAAAAGTGATTCGGTATGTTACACTTTATATTCACTGTTTTTTAACTCAAATTAGACCTACAGGTAAGTAATTCCATATGTAACACTTTACATAACCTAAATTTAACTGACATTAGACCGTATTCCTATGTGACTTCAAAGTCTAACTGGAATTAGATTGTGTTAGCTGAAGGTAAGGGCATGGTGAAACATATATCACCTTGAGATTTTATTCCACTCTGTATTTGTTGCGTCTGCTTGAAGTGAGATTATAAGTATCTATCATGTGTTTCCGGTAAGGATAGAAAAATCCGACCCGAGGGCACGTGCGTAAGCCGGTAACGAGGCTTGCCGAGTTACCGGTCACGCAGCGTGCCCGATGGTCGGATTTTTCGATCCGGAACGGAAAAACATGATTGATATTTTTTCTTGCATACCTAAAATTATAAATTTGTGGAAAAATGACGTAGAAAAAACGAACGTTTGTACAATTACACCAAAAAGCGCGTGCGACGTTGTTTACTGACGTCATAGAGCGCAGTAATTTTAAATAACTAAAAATAGCGTTTTTTACGATGAATTATTTTTGATTTTAATTAAAAGTCTTGCAAACATATATATTTGATTGCGCTTTATTGAAATGGCATACTATATCTTTCATAAACCATACTGAAATAAATGAAATAAGAAGTGGCGCGTTGTTGCGCGTGACTCATCTTACATGGGGTATGTAAGAAGGGTTTTTCCAGCACTGGTCACATGACCGGAAACACACGTCCGGTATGCGAGAAAGACATAGTTACCACAACGGCGGTCAACCAGGTGTATGTTAATGCGTCCGGTTGTTTGTCCATCAGTAAGTCCAACTTGATAATGCACTTGGTAAGTTTTAAGTGATTTGTCACAAATGTTCATCATGTGAAGCTGGCTGTTAAGTGCAAGACCAAAGACTTTTCGTCAAAGGTCAATGTCACACGTTAAGGTCATTGGTCAAAATTCCATGTCAAGGATTTATTTAAGGTGAAAATACCTTCATTTTGTCTTGTCCTGGCTGTAATTATTCCAGTAGGAGATTTTATAATATCACAAATGTTCTCCACATATGAGAAGGAGGCATTTCAACTCATTTTGTTTGGTCAAATGTCAAGGTCACACCGTGTGGATTTTGTTCAGACGTTCGCTTGTTTGACATCCCTGTAAATAGAGTGCAAATCAAACATGCAGTGCCAAGTAGATATCTGATTATGAGTGTCAATGTGATAACTTACATGTTCTTGTATAAGGAATGAAAAAAAATATTCATCTTAAAATATTCACCACAAATTTAATTAAATTTACACATTAAAAGGATGTGAATGTTACAAATATACCGATGGTCTTGTTCATCTTTGTATGGTGCGGTGGCAAGCAATATTACTATCAATGTAAGTTAAGGCTTAGTTTAATAAAAATAAATCTGCGTTAACCATCTATAATATCATGAAATTAATTTGTTTTTATAGAGAAAAGAAACATTACCAGTGCGAGAAATACAGAGTGTGAAAGCTGTTCGAAAAGGCATTCGTGATATTCCAAAGGCGTTTGAAATCTTCACAACAGACCAGAACTATGTGTTTAAAGCAAAAGGCCAACAAAACATTGAGCCCTGGGTACAGCGCATCCATCTAGCTGTTGCTAAGGCTCAGAATGATGGAGACTGTACTGTTGTGGAAAACGTCACCATACCAACCATTCCAACCAGACCTAGATTTGCTGTACGCGATACAAAGTTATAGCATTTGTGACACAGTGCACACGCTGTGATAGACAGTGATATTAAGATCTTCATAACTTGTAGAATTGCTGTAATTATAACAAAGTGTACATATCTGAATTAATAGAAATGTTTGCATTTTGACTAAGTGGATATACTGTGATACAAAAATTTGTAGTTTGTTACCAAGTACAAACATTATTGATGAAAAATGGTGGACCATTTGAGTCCACTTTCCATTTTTTGGTGTCTTAACTGCTGGTGTATTTTGATGGCTGAGCCTGTTTCTCTTTTGTTTTATTGTAGTTTATATTTGTTGTTCTATGATTATACATTTAAATACATTTATGGATATATTTATGTGAATGTTTTTGAAAGTGAATTTTATAATGGTGATATGGCCATGCATTTATTAATGTTAATAGGTAAGTCAGTATTGTATATGTCCACATTAATGAACTGATAATTGCATTTGAAAAAAACATACATGTACAAAACCTTTTTCCAAAAAATGATAATTACTTCAAAGCTGTATTTTCTTATTTCAACAAAACGTGGCGCTTATGGCGCAAATGGATTATCATAGTAAAAACCCATTGTAAGTTATTTTTATGAAGGCAATTTAAAATTAGTATTAATTGATATGCTGTAGATTGGAAACATTGTTACACATTTATCAGAAAAGTGGTATTTACATGTATATATGTGTTTTGTTAAAGTAAACATTATTTGTTTTATTCGTATTCGTATATATACACAATTATCAAATGTGTAAATAAAAGCACATTGAGGAGTAATAACAATATTGATGCCAGATTCAGTTTTGTTTAATTTATAATAAACAAAAGGCAAATGTTATCACCAGAAAACCACAATATGTTGACATTCATGTCATGTAAGGAAATGAAAATATTGAATATTCAAGTGCATAATGTTACACTAAAATCATCTCCAGCATTGTATTACACCTACTTTCATGAAACATCATTGAAATGTTGGTTAGCATGGGAAATTATGCATCTGTGATTTTTATGAATTTTCACTTCGTTTAACAGGTGTTTGTGCCCTTTAAGTAGTAAAACAGTGTATGAAGTACATATCTTGTGTAGAATTAAGCTCCAACAGTATTGTACCTTCACTCATAAGACTTCATAGGAAAGTTGGTCATCACGGGCTGTTGCCACCTCTGTCCCATTTTGCTCTGTCTAACAAATGTTATTGCCCTTTAATTAGTAAAACAGTGTATTAGTGTCTAATCGTAATTTAAAATACTTTTAAGATAATATTTGATAGGAAATTGTCATGAATGCATAAGTGAACATCTGCTAACATGTCCATGTATTTTTCTTGTTTACATCAAGTGAGTAGCCAGTTATTATCATAATAATTAAATAAAAACAAACTGATTATACGAAATGTCCAATTATGGCGTTTTAAGTATTAACAAAGCTTTTTTAAGAGAAAAAGTAGTTGATTTAAGTGCAACTTTTGTAGGGAACATATCGGTCTTTATTTAACTTTTTTCAAAATAAATAAATGAATACTGAACATTTCTACCAGTATTATCACGGTGGAGAACCCATGTGACTTATTTGGTAAAGTGCACAGCAACAAATGCCAACAAGTCTCGATTCAGGTAAGGTTTTTAAAGATAACTTTCTTAATATTTGAAAAAAAAATTGTGAAATAAAGACCATAAACCCCGCATTTAAGAGCTCTATCCACGGTAATAAAGAACTTTCTCTAATATTCTGAAAATCTTGACCAACTGATTTCTCAGAGTTGAAAGCTAAGGCAAAGTACACGGCTTTTGACAAATTTATCGCTTTACTTCAAGTTAGCCGTAAATAATTCATACACAAATCTTATTTTAAGCAAATTTTATTTATTTTAAAGTTTTCAGCGTGTATTGTTGAACTTCTCATAGTTATTATAAAGGCGAAAATGAACTAAAACCAAATTGATAAAGTACAATGACATTTTAGGTTTGATAAAGTACACGGTCGTTTACAACCTTCAGTGTATATACTCATTATTTCACTGACTGGTGCTAAAACGAGTTATTATAAATTTATTTATTATTTCAAATTCATTATTGAACATTGCTCCATGTTCGAAAAGACGCATTGTTATGCAGTGGCAATGGAAGAATGAACGCGTTTTAACAGTTAGACCGACGGAGTCGCCTAAATGATGGGCTCATTTTCATGAATCATGGAAACATGTGTTATCACACTAAAATTCAGTCCCGTTTTTTAACAATATATTCGCAATTGACATATAAAGGGCTTGAAGTTTTTGTAAAGGGTGTTCCACTTCTTTTTGTCATCGTATATGTAAAGCGTGTTTGTATTCATTATACATGGTAAACAGTAACACATAACTGCTTAATAACACTTCATTTTTTTCAATTTTGAGAAAGAAAGTGTTCTTGTACTTTTAATGTCTACGATTGCTTGCTGATTTGATAGACTTATGATTTTGTAACATTTGTTTCATTTCAGAATATGAAGACTCCGACTTTATGCAAAGAATGCAGAATGGCATTTCAAAAAAAACAAAACACACACATATCATAGACCACAATAGAAGGCATTCTGGTCAATTGCCATCGTTTTTGCAGGAAAGTGTTTACACAGACACAGGTTAGTTTTTCGCTTTATTTATTCGCAGAGAAATAAGAATATACTAACAGTTATACTTTTATTATGTCTCCCCTCGTGTAGAGGGAAAGATTTGCCGTCGTCTGACTGTGTTTTCAACGTTTTTAGTGGTTGTGTTTTTCACATAATAATGTGGTCCGTGTTTCAGTGGACAGGGTCGTTTAATATAGTGTTTTTTATAAATTATATTCAAGTCCTGACATTGCCAGCATTTCTCGCTAACTTGTGACAGTACATGTCTTTTTTATAGGTCCAGCAATCACGGCGAGACAAAGTTGCACGTTTGCAAATATTGTGGCAAAACTGCTCTTGCAAGACTTGAAGATAGACGAAAGACGCTAAAGCGGCCATTTGAAGCTAACCTGTGATGTGTGTGGGTTCTAATTGGGTGACACGACCAATCTCAGTGACCAGATTTCTACTAGACACAAGGGAATGACACGTCACAAATGTCTACAGTGTCGCTTAGCATTCAAGTTCAAATCTGGACTCAGCAGGCACATTAAGGCGAAACACACCTAATCAGGACACATTGAAAGATCACAACGGTCTAGTTAGAAGTGCATTCCAGTATGTTGCCGAGTTACAATAACGTTTTGATGAGTTTAACATTTTATTAAAATTAATAGCAAAATGTACTGTTACCAAATGGCGCTCTTCCAAAATGTTCGTTTGTCTTACAGTACTGAAAAAATTGCTGCGTGAAATTAGTATGAAAACGGATTGAGCATAAAACATTTTCACAAGGTTTAGAGATGCATTGTTGTCATTTTCCCATTGATGTCCTATAAACACAATTATTTTGTAATCACATTTCAGCCTATAGTCTATAACATTCTAATGTTCCATGCTCAGCCCTTATCTAGATGTTCAAGTCTTAGTCCTAGCCTGTAAGTTGATAATATAGTGTGCTCTCATTCCTCCTTGCTGTTTCCCATCTAACTCCGAGCCTTCATCTTTACAATGAGTTCCTGTCTGTATTGTTCGAACGACTGCAGTTTTACTGATGTAGATCAGATAATATTTGTTCAGACTGAACCAAATAAAAGATTCAGCGTTACCTGAAAGGTATGAACAATATGCTTTAAATGTGGAAATATATATAAACTAATTGTGATGTGCCTATTTTATTGTTGTATGTCACATCAAAATAGGAACATTCATGAAATTTATAATCACCACAAACGGGCCGCTAACTACCGAGATGTTTTATTCGCCGTCAGTCCAGATTATGATTTATAAGTAAAACAATCTGATTTTTGAAGAAATGTATGTATGATTCTGTATTGATCTGCATATTTAAAAGTAATCGAACTTATAATGGAAAACTTTCTCTTAAATTATCCCATAGACTATCTTTCAACTCCTCATTAAATATAATTGCTAAATATTTAGTTATTTAGGTGTGTGTTATAATGCAAAATTTATTGATAGAACTTAAATAAAAACTAAACAATATATACATTCTGACTTCACGAATAGAAAATGCTTATATAACTATTAGTTTGTAAACCGCACTCTACTTTCAAACATAAACTAAAATGACCGTGTACTTTACCATCCTAAAATGTCCGTACTTTATCAATTTGGTTTTAGTTCATTTTTACCTTTGAAATAACTAGAAGTTAAACAATACACGCTGAAAACTATAAAATAAATAAAATTTGCTTGAAATAAGATTTGTGTATGAATTATTTACGGTTAGCATGAAGTAAAGCGATAGATTTGTCAAAAGCCGTGTACTTTGCCTTAGATTTCAACTCTGAGAAATCAGTTGGTCAAGATTTTCAGGAAAACTTTAGAATATTAGAGAAAGTTCTTTATTACCGTGGATAGAGCTCTTAAATGCGGGGTTTATGGTCTTTATTTCACAAAAATTCTCCAAATATTAAGAAAGTTATCTTTAAAAACCTTACCTGAATCGAGACTTGTTGGCATTTGTTGCTGTGCACTTTACCAAATAAGTCACATGGGTTCTCCACCGTGATAATACTGGTAGAAATGTTCAGTATTCATTTATTTATTTTGAAAAAAGTTAAATAAAGACCGATATGTTCCCTACAAAAGTTGCACTTAAATCCACTACTTTTTCTCTTAAAAAAGCTTTGTTGTTTTTGGGCACTTGAAAGCCTGTATTATGTATATTCTTCATATTATTGAGGATAAGCATTTTTTGATTTTAATGAAAACTCCCATTTGGTTGTCTATAATCAAATGAAGATTAAAACCTCTGAAGTGAGATTTAAACTTGCAAATTCCAACAAATTTAGTTTTAGGAAAATAATTATTTAAAAATATATAAAAACAATTGGTTCTAAAAATCAAATGAAGTTGCATTGGTTGATAAGATATTCACTTGATCACTATGTCACTGAACAGTTCATCATTCTGAAGATACGGCCGTCCCAGCCTGGATCTGATCCGTAAAAACAAGTACAAGCTCGCCAGTCGATCCTCACAGAGCCATAAGTCACGGAAGGATGATAGCGATAATATGGGAGAAGAGGTATTATACAATATCGAGACAGGGTTTTAGTGGGGTCAATCGTTTATGAAGGATTATAAGCTTTTGTAAACAAAGAGCTGTCAAGTCAATCTAAAGCCAATTGTTTAGTTTATTATAAAAGGCCACCAATCCAAAATACATAGAATACATCATAAATGCATGAAAACTTGAATCAGGGGAAAGCATCAGTACAAGCATATTATATGGGGTATGGACCATTGACATTGTATTCCTTAATTGAAACCAGGCTCATATTCCTAGCTACATCTCTGTACATCTTGTAAAAACATGTGGGAAGTGGGTTACATAACTGTTTTTTACAATGTTGTCAATGATAATATTCCTGTTTTCCGTTGTCACGGACAATATTCAGTAACTAGCATGCACTGTAAGAAAACGTTGTTGAAATCTATTTGAATGAGGTTATTGAATGGTTAAGCTCCTCCTTCTTGATACCATTCTGATTTGAGAGTCAATCTATAGACGACATCAATCTCGTACATGGTACAGTTGGATTATGGCATCTAATTGCAATGCTTTTTTACAATATTTTTATGCCCCCACAAAGTGGCGGCATATAGGGTTGCCCTTGTCCGTACGTACGTACGTACGTACGTACGTACGTACGTCCCGAAGATTGTTTCCGATCTAATTCTTAAAACCGTTTGTCCAATCCTCACCAAACTTTAAACACATGTTTGTGACCATAATATCTTGATCAAGTTCGATAGTCATGGAAATCGCTTTAGTCATTTAGGAGTTACGGCCCTTTTTTGCCAAAAATTCCCGAAGATTGTTTCCGATCTAATTCTTGAAAACCGTTTGTCCAATCCTCACCAAACTTTAAACACATGTTTGTGACCATTATATCTTGATCAAGTTCGATAGTCATGGAAATCGCTTTAGTCATTTAGGAGTTACGGCCCTTTTTTGCCAAAAATACTTCAAAAATATATGTTTCCAATCTAATTCTTGAAAAGTATGTGTCCAATCCTCACCAAACTTTACATACATGATTGTGACCATAATATCTTGATCAAGTTCGATAGCCATGGAAATCGCTTTTGTCATTTAGGAGTTACGGCCCTTTATTTGCAAAAAAAGACTTGAAAAATACGTCCCGAAGATTGTTTTCGATCTAATTCTTGAAAACTGTTTGTCCAATCCTCACCAAACTTTTAACACATGTTTGTGACCATAATATCTTGATCAAGTTCGATAGCCATGGAAATCGCTTTAATCATTTAGGAGTTAGGGCCCTCAGATTATCCTGAATAATCATTATGGCTTATTTTCTGTGACAAAAAATCGAAGTGGGGGCATCCGTGTCCTATGGACACATTTCTAGTTTTAAATGAGAGACGATGTCCTTATTTTGTGGAAGTTGGTGTGTCAACATTGAAACAGCTGGCTCTGACCAAAGTCACACATTTACCAACCCTCGGTATGATGGTCCCTTATCTAGACTGCACATCAAATCAGGAGTACCTGGTCAAGAGGATCAAAGGTAGACATGTATCTATTCTACTGTTGACCACTGGATACATATACCCTTCCTCAACATGATGGTCCCCTATCTAGATTGTACGTCCAACAAGGAGTACCTGGACAAGAGGATGAAGGGTAGTCATCTATTCTACTGTTGGCCATAGTGGTACATATACCTTACCACAGTATGATGGAGACTTTTCTAGACTGTATGTCCAACCAGGAAGACCTTCTCAAGAGGATTAAGGGTAGACATAATATATTCTTCTGTTTTACCTGCATCAAATTCGAGTAGCTCAGTGGGCAACAATAAGAAAAATAAATTCACCAAAAGCATTGTTATGGATCAATACCATTGTACATTTTCAGAGTTGGGCAGTGATGGGTGTATCAGCAAGTTCTTGTGGAATCAAGGCGGTGGTGGGGGCCAGTACGGGAAACCATGGAGCGAACACTTGCCCACAGATACTCAGGTGAGAACTTCAACTCCATTCAGGTTAGAACATTGACTTGGTCTGGTTCCCTCGGGTAAAACATTTAACTTTGGAGAGAACTTTCACTTAGATAAATACATTCACTCCGGTGAGAAGTTGAGAAATGTCACTTGGGTGAGAACCTTCATTGGGATGAAAACTTTCACTTGGGCGAGAAACTTCACTTGGGTGAGAAACTTCACTTGGGCGAGAAACTTCACTTGGGTGAGAAACTTCACTTGGGTGAGAAACTTCACTAAGGTTAGAACCTTCACTTGGGTGAGAACCTTCACTTGGGTGTGAACCTTCACTGGAATCAAACCTTCACTTGGGTGAGAAACTTCACTTGGGTGAGAAACTTCACATGGGTGAGAACCTTCACTGGGATGAAAACATTCACTTGGGTGAGAAACTTCACTTGGGTGAGAAACTTCACTTGGGTGAAAACCTTCACTGGGATGAAAACATTCACTTGGGTAAGAAACTTCACTTGGGTGAGAAACTTCACTTGGGTGAGAACCTTCACTGGGATGAAAACTACACTTGGGTGAGAACCTTCACTGGGATGAAAACATTCACTTGGGTAAGAAACTTCACTTGGGTGAGAAACTTCACTTGGGTGAGAACCTTCACTGGGATGAAAACATTCACTTTGGTGAGAAACTTCACTTGGGTGAGAAACTTCACTAGGGTGAGAAACTTCACTGGGATGAAAACATTCACTTGGGTGAGAAACTTCACTTGGGTGAGAAACTTCACTTGGGTGAGAAACTTCACTGGGATGAAAACATTCACTTGGGTGAGAAACCTCACTTGGATGAGAAACTTCACTTGGGTGAGAAACTTCACTTGGGCGAGAAACTTCACTTGGGTGAGAAACTTCACTTGGGTGAGAAACTTCACTAAGGTTAGAACCTTCACTTGGGTGAGAACCTTCACTTGGGTGTGAACCTTCACTGGGATCAAACCTTCACTTGGGTGAGAACCTTTACTTGGGTGAGAACCTTCACTTGGGTGAGAACCTTCACTGGGATGAAAACCTTCACTTGGGTGAGAAACTTCACTTGGGTGAGAAACTTCACTTGGGTGAGAACCTTCACTGGGATGAAAACATTCACTTGGGTAAGAAACTTCACTTGGGTGAGAAACTTCACTTGGGTGAGAACCTTCACTGGGATGAAAACTACATTTGGGTGAGAACCTTCACTGGGATGAAAACATTCACTTGGGTAAGAAACTTCACTTGGGTGAGAAACTTCACTTGGGTGAGAACCTTCACTGGGATGAAAACATTCACTTGGGTGAGAAACTTCACTTGGGTGAGAAACTTCACTGGGATGAAAACATTCACTTGGGTGAGAAACTTCACTTGGGTGAGAAACTTCACTTGAGTGAGAAACTTCACTTGGGTGAGAAACTTCACTGGGATGAAAACATTCACTTGGGTAAGAAACTTCACTGGGATAAAAACTACACTTGGGTGAGAACCTTCACTGGGATGAAAACATTCACTTGGGTAAGAAACTTCACTTGGGTAAGAAACTTCACTTGGGTGAGAAACTTCACTGGGATGAAAACATTCACTTGGGTGAGAAACTTCACTTGGGTGAGAAACTTCACTTGGGTGAGAAACTTCACTGGGATGAAAACATTCACTTGGGTGAGAAACTTCACTTGGGTGAGAACCTTCACTGGGATGAAAACATTCACCTGAGTGAGAAACTTCACTTGGGTGAGAAACTTCACTTGGGTGAGAAACTTCACTGGGATGAAAACATTCACTTGGGTGAGAAACTTCACTTGGGTGAGAACCTTCACTTGGGTGAGAAACTTCACTTGGGTGAGAATCTTCACTTGGGTGAGAACCTTCACTGGGATGAAAACATTCACTTGGGTGAGAAACTTCACTTGGGTGAGAACCTTCACTTGGGTGAGAAACTTCACTGGGATGAAAACATTCACTTGGGTGAGAAACTTCACTTGGGTAAGAAACTTCACTTGGGTGAGAAACTTCACTTGGGTGAGAAACTTCACTTGGGTGAGAACCTTCACTGGGATGAAAACATTCACTTGGGTGAGAAACTTCACTTGGGTGAGAACCTTCACTGGGATGAAAACATTCACTTGGGTGAGAAACTTCACTTAGGCGAGAAACTTCACTTGGGTGAGAACCTTCACTTGGGTGAGAAACTTCACTGGGATGAAAACATTCACTTGGGTGAGAAACTTCACTTGGGTGAGAAACTTCACATGGGTGAGAACCTTCACTTGGGTGAGAAACTTCACTGGGATGAAAACATTCACTTGGGTGAGAAACTTCACTTGGGTGAGAAACTTCACTGGGATGAAAACATTCACTTGGGTGAGAAACTTCACTTGGGTGAGAAACTTCACTTGGGTGAGAACCTTCACTTGGGTGAGAACCTTCACTGGGATGAAAACATTCACTTGGGTGAGAAACTTCACTTGGGTGAGAAACTTCACTGGGATGAAAACATTCACTTGGGTGAGAAACTTCACTTGGGTGAGAAACTTCATTTGGGTGAGAAACTTCACTTGGGTGAGAAACTTCACTTGGGTGAGAAACTTCACTTGGGTGGGAACCTTCACTTGGGTGAGAACCTTCACTGGGATGAAAACATTCACTTGGGTGAGAACCTTCACTTGGGTGAGAACCTTCACTGGGATGAAAACATTCACTTGGGTGAGAAACGTCACTTGGGTGAGAAACTTCACTTGGGTGAGAACCTTCACTTGGGTGAGAAACTTCACTTGGGTGAGAACCTTCACTTGGGTGAGAACCTTCACTTGGGTGAGAACCTTCACTTGGATGAAAACATTCACTTGGGTGAGAAACTTCACTTGGGTGAGAACCTTCACTGGGATGAAAACATTCACTTGGGTGAGAAACTTCACTGGGATGAAAACATTCACTTGGGTGAGAAACTTCACTTGGGTGAGAAACTTCACTTGGGTGAGAAACTTCACTGGGATAAAAACTACACTTGGGTGAGAACCTATACTGGGATGAAAACCTTCACTTGGGTAAGAAACTTCACTTGGGTGAGAAACTTCACTTGGGTGAGAACCTTCACTGGGATGAAAACATTCACTTGGGTGAGAAACTTCACTTGGGTGAGAACCTTCACTTGGGTGTGAACCTTCACTGGGATCAAACCTTCACTTGGGTGAGAAACTTCACTTGGGTGAGAAACTTCACATGGGTGAGAACCTTCACTGGGATGAAAACATTCACTTGGGTGAGAAACTTCACTTGGGTGAGAAACTTCACTTGGGTGAGAACCTTCACTGGGATGAAAACATTCACTTGGGTAAGAAACTTCACTTGGGTGAGAAACTTCACTTGGGTGAGAACCTTCACTGGGATGAAAACTACACTTGGGTGAGAACCTTCACTGGGATGAAAACATTCACTTGGGTAAGAAACTTCACTTGGGTGAGAAACTTCACTTGGATGAGAACCTTCACTGGGATGAAAACATTCACTTGGGTGAGAAACTTCACTTGGGTGAGAAACTTCACTGGGATGAAAACATTCACTTGGGTGAGAAACTTCACTTGAGTGAGAAACTTCACTTGGGTGAGAAACTTCACTGGGATGAAAACATTCACTTGGGTAAGAAACTTCACTTGGGTGAGAAACTTCTCTTGGGCGAGAAACTTCACTGGGATAAAAACTACACTTGAGTGAGAACCTTCACTGGGATGAAAACATTCACTTGGGTAAGAAACTTCACTTGGGTAAGAAACTTCACTTGGGTGAGAAACTTCACTGGGATGAAAACATTCACTTGGGTGAGAAACTTCACTTGGGTGAGAAACTTCACTTGGGTGAGAAACTTCACTGGGATGAAAACATTCACTTGGGTGAGAAACTTCACTTGGGTGAGAACCTTCACTGGGATGAAAACATTCACTTGGGTGAGAAACTTCACTTGGGTGAGAAACTTCACTTGGGTGAGAAACTTCACTGGGATGAAAACATTCACTTGGGTGAGAAACTTCACTTGGGTGAGAAACTTCACTTGGGTGAGAAACTTCACTTGGGTGAGAAACTTCACTTGGGTGAGAACCTTCACTGGGATGAAAACATTCACTTGGGTGAGAAACTTCACTTGGGTGAGAACCTTCACTTGGGTGAGAAACTTCACTGGGATGAAAACATTCACTTGGGTGAGAAACTTCACTTGGGTAAGAAACTTCACTTGGGTGAGAAACTTCACTTGGGTGAGAAACTTCACTTGGGTGAGAACCTTCACTGGGATGAACACATTCACTTGGGTGAGAAATTCCACTTGGGTGAGAATCTTCACTGGGATGAAAACATTCACTTGGGTGAGAAACTTCACTTAGGCGAGAAACTTCACTTGGGTAAGAACCTTCACTTGGGTGAGAAACTTCACTGGGATGAAAACATTCACTTGGGTGAGAAACTTCACTTGGGTGAGAAACTTCACTTGGGTGAGAAACTTCACATGGGTGAGAACCTTCACTTGGGTGAGAAACTTCACTGGGATGAAAACATTCACTTGGGTGAGAAACTTCACTTGGGTGAGAAACTTCACTTGGGTGAGAAACTTCACTGGGATGAAAACATTCACTTGGGTGAGAAACTTCACTTGGGTGAGAAACTTCACTTGGGTGAGAACCTTCACTTGGGTGAGAACCTTCACTGGGATGAAAACATTCACTTGGGTGAGAAACTTCACTTGGGTGAGAAACTTCACTGGGATGAAAACATTCACTTGGGTGAGAAACTTCACTGGGATGAAAACATTCACTTGGGTGAGAAACTTCACTTGGGTGAGAAACTTCACTTGGGTGAGAAACTTCACTTGGGTGAGAACCTTCACTTGGGTGAGAACCTTCACTGGGATGAAAACATTCACTTGGGTGAGAACCTTCACTTGGGTGAGAAACTTCACTTGGGTGAGAACCTTCACTGGGATGAAAACATTCACTTGGGTGAGAAACTTCACTTGGGTGAGAAACTTCACTTGGGTGAGAACCTTCACTTGGGTGAGAAACTTCACTTGGGTGAGAAACTTCACTTGGATGAGAAACTTCACTTGGGTGAGAACCTTTACTTGGGTGAGAACCTTCACTGGGATGAAAACATTCACTTGGGTGAGAAACTTCACTTGGGTGAGAACCTTCACTGGGATGAAAACATTCACTTGGGTGAGAAACTTCACTGGGATGAAAACATTCACTTGGGTAAGAAACTTCACTTGGGTGAGAAACTTCACTTGGGTGAGAAACTTCACTGGGATAAAAACTACACTTGGGTGAGAACCTTCACTGGGATGAAAACCTTCACTTGGGTAAGAAACTTCACTTGGGTAAGAAACTTCACTTGGGTGAGAAACTTCACTTGGGTGAGAACCTTCACTGGGATGAAAACATTCACTTGGGTGAGAAACTTCGCTTGGGTGAGAAACTTCACTTGGGTGAGAAACTTCACTTGGGTGAGAAACTTCACTGGAATGAAAACATTCACTTGTGTAAGAAACTTCACTTGGGTGAGAAACTTCACTTGGGTGAGAACCTTCACTGGGATGAAAACATTCACTTGGGTGAGAAACTTCACTTGGGTGAGAAACTTCACTGGGATGAAAACATTCACTTGGGTGAGAAACTTCACTTGGGTGAGAAACTTCACTTGGGTGAGAAACTTCACTTGGGTGAGAAATTTCACCTGGGTGAGAAACTTCACTTGGGTGAGAAACTTCACTGGGATGAAAACATTCACTTGGGTAAGAAACTTCACTTGGGTGAGAAACTTCACTTGGTGAGAAACTTCACTTGGGTGAGAAATTTCACTTGGGTGAGAATCTTCACTTGGGTGAGAAACTTCACTGGGATGAAAACATTCACTTGGGTGAGAAACTTCATTTGGGTGAGAAACTTCACTTGGGTGAGAAACTTCACTTGGGTGAGAACCTTCACTGGGATGAAAACATTCACTTGGGTGAAAAACATTCACTTGGGTGAGAATCTTCACTTGGGTGAGAAACTTCACTTGGGTGAGAAGGTGAGAAACTTCACTTGGGTGAGAAACTTTACTTGGATGAAAACATTCACTTGGGTGAGAAACTTCACTTGGGTGAGAAACTTCACTTGGGTAAGAAACTTCACTTGGGTGAGAAACTTCACTGGGATGAAAACATTCACTTGGGTGAGAAACTTCACTTGGGTAAGAAACTTCACTTGGGTGAGAAACTTCACTTGGGTGAGAACCTTCACTTGGGTGAGAACCTTCACTGGGATGAAAACATTCACTTGGGTGAGAACCTTCACTTGGGTGAGAAACTTCACTTGGGTGAGAACCTTCACTGGGATGAAAACATTCACTTGGGTGAGAAACTTCACTTGGGTAAGAAACTTCACTTGGGTGAGAAACTTCACTTGGGTGAGAAACTTCACTTGGGTGAGAACCTTCACTGGGATGAAAACATTCACTTGGGTGAGAAACTTCACTTGGGTGAGAACCTTCACTGGGATGAAAACATTCACTTGGGTGAGAAACTTCACTTGGGTGAGAAACTTCACTTGGGTGAGAACCTTCACTTGGGTGAGAAACTTCACTGGGATGAAAACATTCACTTGGGTGAGAAACTTCACTTGGGTGAGAAACTTCACTTGGGTGAGAAACTTCACATGGGTGAGAACCTTCACTTGGGTGAGAAACTTCACTGGGATGAAAACATTCACTTGGGTGAGAAACTTCACTTGGGTGAGAAACTTCACTTGGGTGAGAAACTTCACTTGGGTGAGAAACTTCACTGGGATGAAAACATTCACTTGGGTGAGAAACTTCACTTGGGTGAGAAACTTCACTTGGGTGAGAACCTTCACTTGGGTGAGAACCTTCACTGGGATGAAAACATTCACTTGGGTGAGAAACTTCACTTGGGTGAGAAACTTCACTGGGATGAAAACATTCACTTGGGTGAGAAACTTCACTTGGGTGAGAAACTTCATTTGGGTGAGAAACTTCACTTGGGTGAGAAACTTCACTTGGGTGAGAAACTTCACTTGGGTGAGAACCTTCACTTGGGTGAGAACCTTCACTGGGATGAAAACATTCACTTGGGTGAGAACCTTCACTTGGGTGAGAAACTTCACTTGGGTGAGAACCTTCACTGGGATGAAAACATTCACTTGGGTGAGAAACTTCACTTGGGTGAGAAACTTCACTTGGGTGAGAACCTTCACTTGGGTGAGAACATTCACTTGGGTGAGAACATTCACTTGGGTGAGAACCTTCACTTGGGTGAGAACTTTCACTGGGATCAAAACCTTCACTTGGGTGAGAACATTCACTTGGGTGAGAACCTTCACTGGGATGAAAACATTCACTTGGGTGAGAAACTTCACTGGGATGAAAACATTCACTTGGGTAAGAAACTTCACTTGGGTGAGAAACTTCATTGGGTGAGAAACTTCACTGGGATAAAAACTACACTTGGGTGAGAACCTTCACTGGGATGAAAACCTTCACTTGGGTAAGAAACTTCACTTGGGTAAGAAACTTCACTTGGGTGAGAAACTTCACTTGGGTGAGAACCTTCACTGGGATGAAAACATTCACTTGGGTGAGAAACTTCACTTGGGTGAGAAACTTCACTTGGGTGAGAAACTTCACTTGGGTAAGAAACTTCACTTGGGTGAGAAACTTCACTGGGATGAAAACCTTCACTTGTGTAAGAAACTTCACTTGGGTGAGAAACTTCACTTGGGTGAGAACCTTCACTGGGATGAAAACATTCACTTGGGTGAGAAACTTCACTTGGGTAAGAAACTTCACTGGGATGTAAACATTCACTTGGGTGAGAAACTTCACTTGGGTGAGAAACTTCACTTGGGTGAGAAATTTCACCTGGGTAAGAAACTTCACTTGGGTGAGAAACTTCACTGGGATGAAAACATTCACTTGGGTAAGAAACTTCACTTGGGTGAGAAACTTCACTTGGTGAGAAACTTCACTTGGGTGAGAACCTTCACTTGGGTGAGAAACTTCACTTGGGTGAGAAACTTCACTTGGGTGAGAACCTTCACTTGGGTGAGAACCTTCACTGGGATGAAAACATTCACTTGGGTGAGAAACTTCACTTGGGTGAGAACCTTCACTGGGATGAAAACATTCACTTGGGTGAGAAACTTCACTGGGATGAAAACATTCACTTGGGTAAGAAACTTCACTTGGGTGAGAAACTTCATTGGGTGAGAAACTTCACTGGGATAAAAACTACACTTGGGTGAGAACCTTCACTGGGATGAAAACCTTCACTTGGGTAAGAAACTTCACTTGGGTAAGAAACTTCACTTGGGTGAGAAACTTCACTTGGGTGAGAACCTTCACTGGGATGAAAACATTCACTTGGGTGAGAAACTTCACTTGGGTGAGAAACTTCACTTGGGTGAGAAACTTCACTTGGGTAAGAAACTTCACTTGGGTGAGAAACTTCACTTGGGTGAGAAGGTGAGAAACTTCACTTGGGTGAGAAACTTTACTTGGATGAAAACATTCACTTGGGTGAGAAACTTCACTTGGGTGAGAAACTTCACTTGGGTGAGAAACTTCACTTGGGTGAGAAACTTCACTGGGATGAAAACATTCACTTGGGTGAGAAACTTCACTTGGGTGAGAAACTTCACTTGGGTGAGAAACTTCACTTGGGTGAGAACCTTCACTTGGGTGAGAACCTTCACTGGGATGAAAACATTCACTTGGGTGAGAACCTTCACTTGGGTGAGAAACTTCACTTGGGTGAGAACCTTCACTGGGATGAAAACATTCACTTGGGTGAGAAACTTCACTTGGGTAAGAAACTTCACTTGGGTGAGAAACTTCACTTGGGTGAGAAACTTCACTTGGGTGAGAACCTTCACTGGGATGAAAACATTCACTTGGGTGAGAAACTTCACTTGGGTGAGAACCTTCACTGGGATGAAAACATTCACTTGGGTGAGAAACTTCACATGGGTGAGAAACTTCACATGGGTGAGAACCTTCACTGGGGTGAGAAACTTCACTGGGATGAAAACATTCACTTGGGTGAGAAACTTCACTTGGGTGAGAAACTTCACTTGGGTGAGAAACTTCACATGGGTGAGAACCTTCACTTGGGTGAGAAACTTCACTGGGATGAAAACATTCACTTGGGTGAGAAACTTCACTTGGGTGAGAAACTTCACTTGGGTGAGAAACTTCACTTGGGTGAGAAACTTCACTGGGATGAAAACATTCACTTGGGTGAGAAACTTCACTTGGGTGAGAAACTTCACTTGGGTGAGAACCTTCACTTGGGTGAGAACCTTCACTGGGATGAAAACATTCACTTGGGTGAGAAACTTCACTTGGGTGAGAAACTTCACTGGGATGAAAACATTCACTTGGGTGAGAAACTTCACTTGGGTGAGAAACTTCATTTGGGTGAGAAACTTCACTTGGGTGAGAAACTTCACTTGGGTGAGAAACTTCACTTGGGTGAGAACCTTCACTTGGGTGAGAACCTTCACTGGGATGAAAACATTCACTTGGGTGAGAACCTTCACTTGGGTGAGAAACTTCACTTGGGTGAGAACCTTCACTTGGATGAAAACATTCACTTGGGTGAGAAACTTCACTTGGGTGAGAAACTTCACT
Organism: Mya arenaria; assembly: GCF_026914265.1. Lineage (NCBI taxonomy): Eukaryota > Metazoa > Mollusca > Bivalvia > Myida > Myidae > Mya > Mya arenaria. The sequence goes on from NC_069130.1 coordinate 25,261,447, forward strand.
TGGGTGAGAACCTTCACTTGGGTGAGAAACTTCACTTGGGTGAGAAACTTCACTTGGGTGAGAACCTTCACTTGGGTGAGAACCTTCACTGGGATGAAAACATTCACTTGGGTGAGAAACTTCACTTGGGTGAGAACCTTCACTGGGATGAAAACATTCACTTGGGTGAGAAACTTCACTGGGATGAAAACATTCACTTGGGTAAGAAACTTCACTTGGGTGAGAAACTTCATTGGGTGAGAAACTTCACTGGGATAAAAACTACACTTGGGTGAGAACCTTCACTGGGATGAAAACCTTCACTTGGGTAAGAAACTTCACTTGGGTGAGAAACTTCACTTGGGTGAGAAACTTCACTTGGGTGAGAACCTTCACTGGGATGAAAACATTCACTTGGGTGAGAAACTTCACTTGGGTGAGAAACTTCACTTGGGTGAGAAACTTCACTTGGGTGAGAAACTTCACTTGGGTGAGAAACTTCACTGGGATGAAAACATTCACTTGTGTAAGAAACTTCACTTGGGTGAGAAACTTCACTTGGGTGAGAACCTTCACTGGGATGAAAACATTCACTTGGGTGAGAAACTTCACTTGGGTGAGAAACTTCACTGGGATGTAAACATTCACTTGGGTGAGAAACTTCACTTGGGTGAGAAACTTCACTTGGGTGAGAAATTTCACCTGGGTAAGAAACTTCACTTGGGTGAGAAACTTCACTGGGATGAAAACATTCACTTGGGTAAGAAACTTCACTTGGGTGAGAAACTTCACTTGGTGAGAAACTTCACTTGGGTGAGAACCTTCACTTGGGTGAGAAACTTCACTTGGGTGAGAAACTTCACTTGGGTGAGAACCTTCACTTGGGTGAGAACCTTCACTGGGATGAAAACATTCACTTGGGTGAGAAACTTCACTTGGGTGAGAACCTTCACTGGGATGAAAACATTCACTTGGGTGAGAAACTTCACTGGGATGAAAACATTCACTTGGGTAAGAAACTTCACTTGGGTGAGAAACTTCATTGGGTGAGAAACTTCACTGGGATAAAAACTACACTTGGGTGAGAACCTTCACTGGGATGAAAACCTTCACTTGGGTAAGAAACTTCACTTGGGTAAGAAACTTCACTTGGGTGAGAAACTTCACTTGGGTGAGAACCTTCACTGGGATGAAAACATTCACTTGGGTGAGAAACTTCACTTGGGTGAGAAACTTCACTTGGGTGAGAAACTTCACTTGGGTAAGAAACTTCACTTGGGTGAGAAACTTCACTGGGATGAAAACATTCACTTGTGTAAGAAACTTCACTTGGGTGAGAAACTTCACTTGGGTGAGAACCTTCACTGGGATGAAAACATTCACTTGGGTGAGAAACTTCACTTGGGTGAGAAACTTCACTGGGATGTAAACATTCACTTGGGTGAGAAACTTCACTTGGGTGAGAAACTTCACTTGGGTGAGAAATTTCACCTGGGTAAGAAACTTCACTTGGGTGAGAAACTTCACTGGGATGAAAACATTCACTTGGGTAAGAAACTTCACTTGGGTGAGAAACTTCACTTGGTGAGAAACTTCACTTGGGTGAGAAACTTCACTTGGGTGAGAATCTTCACTTGGGTGAGAAACTTCACTGGGATGAAAACATTCACTTGGGTGAGAAACTTCACTTGGGTGAGAAACTTCACTTGGGTGAGAAACTTCACTTGGGTGAGAACCTTCACTGGGATGAAAACATTCACTTGGGTGAAAAACATTCACTTGGGTGAGAATCTTCACTTGGGTGAGAAACTTCACTTGGGTGAGAAGGTGAGAAACTTCACTTGGGTGAGAAACTTTACTTGCATGAAAACATTCACTTGGGTGAGAAACTTCACTTGGGTGAGAAACTTCACTTGGGTGAGAACCTTCACTGGGATGAAAACATTCACTTGGGTAAGAAACTTCACTTGGGTGAGAAACTTCACTTGGGTGAGAAACTTCACTTGGGTGAGAACCTTCACTGGGATGAAAACATTCACTTGGGTGAGAAACTTCACTTGGGTGAGAAACTTCACTTGAGTGAGAAACTTCACTGGGATGAAAAACATTCACTTGGGTGAGAAACTTCACTTGGGTGAGAACCTTCTCTGGGATGAAAACATTCACTTGGGTGAGAAACTTCACTTGGGTGAGAAACTTCACTTGGGTGAGAAACTTCACTTGGGTGAGAACCTTCACTGGGATGAAAACATTCACTTGGGTGAGAAACTTCATTTGGGTGAGAAACTTCACCTGGGTGAGAAACTTCACTTGGGTGAGAAACTTCACTTGGGTAAGGCACTTCACTTGGGTGAGAAACTTCACTTGGGTGAGAAACTTCACATGGGTGAGAACCTTCACTGGGATGAAAACATTCACTTGGGTGAGAAACTTCACTTGGGTGAGAAACTTCACTTGGGTGAGAACCTTCACTGGGATGAAAACATTCACTTGGGTGAGAAACTTCACTTGGGTGAGAAACTTCTCTTGGGCAAGAAACTTCACTGGGATAAAAACTACACTTGGGTGAGAAACTTCACTGGGATGAAAACTTCACTGGGATGAAAATTTCACTTGGGCGAGAAACTTCACTGGAATGAAAACTTCACTTGGGTGAGAAACTTCACTTGGATGAAAACTTCACTTGGGTGAGAAACTTCACTGGGATGAATACTTTACTTGGCTGAGATCTTCACTCTGATTAGACCCTTCACTTGGGTGGGAATTTTCACATTGATTAGACCTTTCACTTGGGTGGGAACCTTCACTCTGATTAGAACCTTCACTTGGGTGAGAACTTTATCTCGAAAAAATATCTTCACTTGGGTTAGAACTTTCACTCAAATGTGAACCTTTTCTTGGGTGAAAACTTTCACTAGGATGAAAACCTTCATAAGGGTGAAAACCTTTATAAGGATGAAAACCTTTACTTGGGTGAAAACTTTCACTCGGATGAGAAATTTCAGTGGTATTATGAAACATTCACTCAGTTGAGAAGTTTAGAAAAATGTAAGTCTACCTTAAGACGGTGGTCAAAATCTTGGTGGTCAAATTTTAGAAAATCACTATGAACACTCTGAAAGCTAACTGTTTAAATCATTTCTCTTGAAACATGCTCAGACCATCTGCACTGTGTCTTGGTCAATTTTGAATATTGGTTACATTTTCATGCTCTTCTGTTGTTTTTCGTTCAAGATATTCAAATGAAACTTGGTACACATGTTGCGAGAGGCAATATACATATTATGTTCTTGCCTGGTTTTAAAAAGGGCAGTGTGCTGTATTAAGGGCAGTGTGCTGTATAAAGGGACAGGGTGCTTAGGGTGGAAAGGGTACATTGACCTGAATATTAAGAATTTGACAAAAACAGAAATGTGTTCACTTGAACAGTTTCAGGTTCCAATTACCATAGATACCAAGTGTGAATATATTTATTTACATAATATAAACTTTAGAACAGAATAAAGCAAATACTTAGTTATCCATAGCATTTAAAAACCAGAAGGGTGCTGGTCTCCATGTGGGCAGAATCATGATACCAAAGAAGGACAGGCTGCATTACCCTACTATATCTCTTACTTTAAAACCCATGGTTTGTACAATGAGGCGTATAACTCTTACCCTTATATTTGTTCAGTTATGCCGAGTTTTGACACTCTTATAATTGATCTGTTATGCCCAGTTTTGACAGTCTAATATTTGTTCTGTGCTGCCCAGTTTTGACACCGACAAGCATTGACATTGATTTACACTTTGGTTTCTCTCCAGTTGGTGATGCACATGTTCTGCACGTACCTGGATTCCCGGCTTCCCCCAGACCTAAGGTACCCCGATGCGAAAACGTTCACCAGCCAACACTTCCTTAAGACTCCAGACAAACCTAGTAAGGATATGTAGCCTTAGATGTTTTAATAATGCTTGACAATCAGATTCATCAATGAGTTTTGAACGAGTCATCCTTTTCCACTTGTATAATATGATAGAAGTATCTGATTTGTTTTTGTTTCATCAATTTTGGTTGTCAAAGTTAGAAAAGCATAAAAAAGCCAATATAGTTAAAATGCAAACATTTTCTTTTCATCATTTCTATCCATTGGCAAATATGAAGGAAATTATCCAAGTGAGAAAAAATGATGAAAATTAGCATACAATTGTATAAATTCATCACAAGTTCTTCGTTTTGTTATTCAAACAATACGCTACGGAAATTTTGTGATATATCGCAGTGCTGTTTTCCCATCAATACCCATCCTTTGTGAATTGTGGTTACCAATGGTTACTAATGTCAGTTATATATTAAGTGTTTCTATGATCAAATGATTGATTGCTAAACCTTGCTCATTTTCTATATAAAAGTAGTTATGTTGGTTATTATGAAAACAATTAAAAAAATACTATTTTCTATCGTGAAATGAAATATGTTTTTAAAATGTCATGGTGCCCATTATTTCAGACCTTGAGAAGGATAACTTACTGCTATACAAGACCAGCATTAACCCACCACATTTCCAAGTGGTCATTAAAGACACTGTGTTCAACCTGCCCAAGGTATTCAACTGCTTACTATAACGTCCTATTATATTTTTTATTTACTTCATCTTCTTTTGAAGGAAAAAAATAGTTTTGTTCTTGATTTGGTGTATTTTCTGTATTGTCAATTTTGTACACTTGATATTCAAATGAAACTTGGTACACATGCTGCAAAAGATAGCTTGTAACGCAAGGTCCATAACTCTGACTCAATTATTTGTAGAGCTACATGTAATTTGCCACCTTTTTCACTAATAAACATCAACAGGTCAGCATCGGTGTTAGCTCCGCTGCACTCTTGTTTAATATTTAAATAATTCCCCATATATTTTTATACACATGAACATTCACCTCCAAATATATTTATACACCATTTTGGAGGTGAATGTCCATGTGTATAAAAGTGGTATTTACTGATACAGTTCAGCTACTGCTTGTCCTGGTAATGTCATTATAAGTTTGAAGAAGATATAATGGAATCATGCTGTTGGTTATTCGGAGGGTCTGTTGTAAAATGTTTGGCTCAAAATAGTTGACAATTTAAGATGAAATGTTCTGAAACTTTTTACACATTCAGTGTTCAAAATCTGAACTCACACAGGTGCTCCTGGTGCAATTTTTCATGCCTAGTAGAAATGTCAGGCTCTAGAGTTGTTGGGTTGTTGGGAATGTGGATCAAAATGTTTTATTTCAGTGCTTAACATATTTTACCATTAGCCATTGTGACTTGTTAAAAATGTATGTGCCCTTTCACTTCATGTAAACATATTAGCTCTTTCTGTTTTGTAGAGGGAACAGGTTGTCCTGAAATTAAGCACACACAGGGGTTTAGGGATAACAAGTGCCTGACATATAATTTGTGAGGCAGAGGTGTTCCTCTAGTCTTACAAGTTTCTTAATGTTTTGAGAGTTACTTCCCTTTGTTTATTCAGATCATTTTTTTACTTCAAATTTCCCTGAGGTACATTGTATAATATTTACAATTTCCACAAATTGTTAGATTTGGAGTTTTAAACCTCGCGAAATATTGATAACTTATATCTATATCCAGTGCTTATGATAAAATAGTAGTGTCTGGCCATCCAACATGTACATGTATCTATAAAACTAAGCGAAATTTGCTTACCATAAAAAATGTGATAAAGGACCTTCTGACAGCAATAAGAATAATCTACAATTTGTAATGATTGTTACCGATACCTGTTCAGTATTCAAGGTATACTAGAGGCATGTTCCAGGTACAATAGAAGCGTGTTCCAGGTACGTCTTCCAGGTACAATAGAGGCGTGTTAGAGTTACGTGTTCCAGGTACAATAGAGGCGTGTTCCAGGTACATGTTCCAGGTACAATAGAGGCGTGTTTCAGGTACGTGTTCCAGGTACAATAGAGGCGTGTTCCAGGTACGTGTTCCAGGTATAATAGAGGCGTGTTTCAGGTACGTGTTCCAGGTACAATAGAGGCGTGTTCCAGGTACATGTTCCAGGTACAATAGAGGCGTGTTTCAGGTACGTGTTCCAGGTACAATAGAGGCGTGTTCCAGGTACATGTTCCAGGTACAATAGAGGCGTGTTTCAGGTACGTGTTCCAGGTACAATAGAGGCGTGTTAGAGTTACGTGTTTCAGGTACAATAGAGGCGTGTTTCAGGTACATGTTCCAGGTACAATAGAGGCGTGTTCCAGGTACATGTTCCAGGTACAATAGAGGCGTGTTTCAGGTATGTGTCCAGGTACAATAGAGGCGTGTTAGAGTTACGTGTTTCAGGTACAATAGAGGCGTGTTCCAGGTACATGTTCCAGGTACAATAGAGGCGTGTTTCAGGTACGTGTTCCAGGTACAATAGAGGCGTGTTCCAGTTACAATAGAGGCGTGTTCCAGGTACAATATAGGCGTGTTCCAGGTACATGTTCCAGGTACAATAGAGGCGTGTTCCAGGTACGTGTTCCAGGTACAATAGAGGCGTGTTCCAGGTACGTGTTCCAGGTACAATAGAGGCGTGTTCCAGGTACATGTTCCAGGTACAATAGAGGCGTGTTTCAGGTACGTGTTCCAGGTACAATAGAGGCGTGTTTCAGGTACATGTTCCAGGTACAATAGAGGCGTGTTTCAGGTATGTGTTCCAGGTACAATAGAGGCGTGTTCCAGGTACGTGTTCCAGGTACAATAGAGGCGTGTTTCAGGTACGTGTTCCAGGTACATGTTCCAGGTACAATAGAGGCGTGTTTCAGGTATGTGTTCCAGGTACAATAGAGGCGTGTTCCAGGTATGTGTTCCAGGTACAATAGAGGCGTGTTTCAGGTACGTGTTCCAGGTACAATAAAGGCGTGTTCCAGGTACATGTTCCAGGTACAATAGAGGCGTGTTCCAGGTACGTGTTCCAGGTACAATAGAGGCGTGTTTCAGGTACGTGTTCCAGGTACAATAGAGGCGTGTTCCAGGTACGTGTTCCAGGTACAATAGAGGCGTGTTCCAGGTACGTGTTCCAGGTACAATAGAGGCGTGTTCCAGGTACGTGTTCCAGGTACAATAGAGGCGTGTTTCAGGTACGTGTTCCAGGTACAATAGAGGCGTGTTCCAGGTACATGTTCCAGGTACAATAGAGGCGTGTTTCAGGTATGTGTCCAGGTACAATAGAGGCGTGTTAGAGTTACGTGTTTCAGGTACAATAGAGGCGTGTTCCAGGTACATGTTCCAGGTACAATAGAGGCGTGTTCCAGGTACGTGTTCCAGGTACAATAGAGGCGTGTTCCAGTTACAATAGAGGCGTGTTCCAGGTACAATAGAGGCGTGTTCCAGGTACATGTTCCAGGTACAATAGAGGCGTGTTCCAGGTACATGTTCCAGGTACAATAGAGGCGTGTTCCAGGTACGTGTTCCAGGTACAATAGAGGCGTGTTCCAGGTACGTGTTCCAGGTACAATAGAGGCGTGTTCCAGGTACATGTTCCAGGTACAATAGAGGCGTGTTTCAGGTACGTGTTCCAGGTACAATAGAGGCGTGTTCCAGGTACATGTTCCAGGTACAATAGAGGCGTGTTTCAGGTACGTGTTCCAGGTACAATAGAGGCGTGTTACAGGTACGTGTTCCAGGTACAATAGAGGCGTGTTCCAGGTACGTGTTCCAGGTACAATAGAGGCATGTTCCAGGTACGTGTTCCAGGTACAATAGAGGCGTGTTCCAGGTACGTGTTCCAGGTATAATAGAGGCGTGTTACAGGTACGTGTTCCAGGTACAATAGAGGCGTGTTCCAGGTATGTGTTCCAGGTACGTGTTCCAGGTACGTGTTCCAGGTACATTAGAGGCGTGCTCCAGGTATGTGTTCCAGGTGCAATAAAGGCGTGTTCTAGGTACGTGTTCCAGGTACAATAAAGGCGTGTTCCAGGTACATGTTCCAGGTATAATAGAGGCATGTTACAGGTATGTGTTCCAGGTACGTGTTCCAGGTACAATAGAGGCGTGTTTCAGGTACAATAGAGGCGTGTTTCAGGTATAATAGAGGCATGTTCCAGGTACAATAAAGGCGTGTTACAGGTACAACAGAGGCGTGTTCCAGGTACAATAGAGGCGTGTTTCAGGTATAATAAAGGCGTGTTTCAGGTACGTGTTCCAGGACCAGTAAAGGCGTGTTCCAGGTACTTGTTCCAGGTACAATAGAGGCGTGTTTCAGGTACAATAGAGGCTTGTTCCTGGTATGTGTTCCAGGTACAATAGAGGCGTGTTCCAGGTACATGTTCCAGGTACAATAAAGAAAGGCGTGTTCCAGGTACGTTTTTGCAGGTACAATAGAGGCGTGTTCCAGGTACGTTTTTGCAGGTGCAATAGAGGCGTGTTCAAGGTACACGTTCCAGGTACAATAAAGGCGTGTTCCAGGTACAATAGAGGCGTGTTCCAGGTACAATAGAGGCGTGTTCCAGGTACAATAGAGGCGTGTTCCTGGTATGTGTTTCAGGTACAATAGAGGCGTGTTTCAGGTACATTTTCCCGGTACAATACAGGCGTGTTCCAGGTACAATAGAGGCGTGTTCCAGGTACATGTTCCAGGTACAATAGAGGCGTGTTCCAGGTACGTGTTCCAGGTACAATAGAGGCGTGTTCCAGGTACGTGTTACAGGTACAATAAAGGCGTGTTCCAGGTACGTTTTTCAGGTACAATAGAGGCGTGTTCCAGGTACGTGTTCCAGGTACAATAGAGGCGTGTTCCAGGTACGTGTTCCAGGTATAATAGAGGCGTGTTTCAGGTACATTTTCCCGGTACAATACAGGCGTGTTCCAGGTACAATAGAGGCGTGTTCCAGGTACATGTTCCAGGTACAATAGAGGCGTGTTTCAGGTACATTTTCCCGGTACAATACAGGCGTGTTCCAGGTACAATAGAGGCGTGTTCCAGGTATGTGTTTCAGGTACAATAGAGGCGTGTTTCAGGTACATTTTCCCGGTACAATACAGGCGTGTTCCAGGTACAATAGAGGCGTGTTCCAGGTACATGTTCCAGGTACAATAGAGGCGTGTTCCAGGTACGTGTTCCAGGTACAATAGAGGCGTGTTCCAGGTACGTGTTACAGGTACAATAGAGGCGTGTTCCAGGTACGTTTTTCAGGTACAATAGAGGCGTGTTCCAGGTACGTGTTCCAGGTACAATAGAGGCGTGTTCCAGGTACGTGTTCCAGGGACAATAGAGGCGTGTTCCAGGTACAATAGAGGCGTGTTCCAGGTACAATATAGGCGTGTTCCAGGTAGGTGTTCCAGGTACAATAGAGGCGTGTTCCAGATACAGAACAGGTACATGTTTCAGGTACAATAGAGGGGTGTTCCAGGTACGTGTTCCAGATACAGTAAAGGCGTGTTTCAGGTACAATAGAGGCGTGTTCCAGGTATGTGTTCCAAGTACAAAAGAGGCGTGTTCCAGGTATGTGTCCAGGTACAATAGAGGCGTGTTCCAGGTACAATGCAGGCATGTTCCAGGTACAATAGAGGCGTGTTTCAGGTACAATGCAGGCATGTTCCAGGTACAATAGAGGCGTGTTCCAGGTACAATAGAGGCGTGTTCCATGTACGTGTTCCAGGTACAATAGAGGCGTGTTTCAGGTACAATAGAGGCGTGTTTCAGGTACAATAGAGGCGTGTTCCAGGTACGTGTTTCAGGTACAATAGAGGCGTGTTCCATGTACGTGTTCCAGGTACAATAGAGGCGTGTTTCAGGTACAATAGAGGCGTGTTTCAGGTACAATAGAGGCGTGTTCCAGGTACGTGTTTCAGGTACAATAGAGGCGTGTTCCAGGTACGTGTTCCAGGTACAATAGAGGTGTGTTCCATGTACAATACAGGCGTGTTCCAGGTACAATAGAGGCGTGTTCCAGGTACATGTTCCAGGTACAATAGAGGCGTGTTCCAGGTACATGTTCCAGGTACAATAGAGGCGTGTTCCAGGTACGTGTTCCAGGTACAATAGAGGCGTGTTCCAGGTACGTGTTTCAGGTACAATAGAGGTGTGTTCCAGGTACGTGTTCCAGGTACAATAGAGGGGTGTTCCAGGTATGTGTTCCAGGTACAATAGAGGTGTGTTCCAGGTATGTGTTCCAGGTACAATAGAGGCGTGTTCCAGGTACATGTTCCAGGTACAATAGAGGCGTGTTTCAGGTATGTGTTCCAGGTACAATAGAGGCGTGTTTCAGGTACGTGTTCCAGGTACAATAGAGGCGTGTTCCAGGTACATGTTCCAGGTACAATAGAGGTGTGTTCCAGGTACATGTTCCAGGTACAATAGTGGTGTGTTCCAGGTACAATAGAGGCGTGTTCCAGGTACGTGTTCCAGGTACAATAGAGGCATCTCGCCATCCTATCTTTTAAACTGAGCGATATTGCCCAACATAAAAACTGTGATGAATAACCTTCAGCAATAAGAGTAATCTACAATGTGTAAATCTCAGTTGTATGTTTTCAGGGTAGAAACAACATGTTCCATGCCATCCTGTTTTTCCTGTACCACATACAGCACAAGGAAAATGGAATGTTAGAGTAGGCTTACTTGGCTGTTGATTTTTTATGTGCTTCATTTAAAGGTAATTTCAATAATAAGTATGTGATATGAAACGCAATTACATTATTGACATAGGCTTGATTTATTATCTTCATCGTTGTTAACTTTCGAAATAACCGCTCAGGAAGTTTAATGGATACCCATGTGATCTGCTGAATTTCTAACAAGATCTGAGACAACTGTTTCCACTGTTCTTGTTTATAATCATATAAGCAATCATCAAATAGTTAACGATTGAACATTAACAACAATGTTGATAATCACGTTGTTAACTGTAACAATGTATTGAACAATCTTGTCAATGGTAAAATATTTAAAGACAAAAATAAGCATTTAGGAAGTATATAAGTTTAAAGCTCGAGAAAAAAAATCACGGTATTGTGGTAGCCTTAGTATTATTGGACGAGTCATCGTTGTGCAAAAACGCCAACGTTGACAAAATCTCTTAAACCATTCAAGATATTCAAATGAAACTTAATACACATGTTGACAGGCAAAATGTGTAGCAAGGTACGTAACTCTGGCAACAATTATTGTTGATTTATGCGCCTGTGTCAGCATTTATCCTGCTGCATTCTTGCTTAAAGAAGATAGTGCAAATGTTAATATTAACATTATAGATACACTTGACGTTGGACGATGTTTTACCTTGTTAAATATCCCTACTAAGTTTTGTCCCCTGATCAACCAAGAAAAGTAGACTAGCTTTGTCAATGGATCAAAGTTACCTAAATAACTTCAAACTAGTTTTGTCATTTGAATATACATGTAGTTCCCTTAATAACTTCAGACTAGCATTGTCAATTGATCATAGTTACCTTAATAACTTCAGACTAGCTTTGTCAATTGATCATAGTTGCCTAAGTAACTTCAGACTAGCTTTGTCATATGATCATAGTTACCTTAATAACGATCATTACTCCCTCTTTTTTCAGGAGAGTGAATCTTGGAATGTCTGGGGTCAACCTACTATGTGTCCAGGAAAAATGAATGGGTGCTTACGATCATTGGACCTTTAAGGGAGATAACTCTTTACTTGGTTAAAGGGGATAACTCTCGACATGGTATTAGTGTTTGCCTGTTTAATGGTGGGTAAGGTTACATACCATCTTTTATGACCACTTGACCTACGAGATATTGTGAAAAAGTGTAAAGAAAAGGGCGAACTAGTTTGACATTAGTGAACAACAAGTTTAAAACAAGTGAAGGGATGTTACTCACTGGAAGAGTATTATTGCTCAGGGGACAAGTAAATAACATAACTAAAAATGAAATATGCAAGAAAAGCATGGTGTGTAGAAGCGATGATGAACTCTGAATAAAAGACTGCAATGTATGGAAAGAAACGACAGAATTATATTATAATGAGCAATTATCCTCTAGTACAATGTACAACTTTTATTAGTACATAAGAAAGGTTATAGAGATATAAGAATACACATAGAACTGTTATTATGACATTATTGCCTTAATGTATGTGTATTGATTTGTGCTCTGTGTACAATGACTGAGATAAAAAAGAATGTTCAATTACGTTCAGAAAGGATAAGTTTTTAGTTCGACTATTCGAAGAATAGGTGGGCTATACTACTCGCCCCGGCGTCGGCGTCTGGTTAAAGCTTTAGGGCAAGTTGGGATTTTCACTTATAAGTCCAATACCCTACATTCAATTGACTTAATACTTCACACAGTTGTTAAGGGCCATCACATGATGAGGTTAGATAACTCCATATTATTCTTTACACAGATTATGGCCCCTGATTGACTATGGAACTTAGGTTAAAGTTTTAGGGCAAGTTGGAATATTTATTAATAACTTCTATATCCTTTGTTCAATTGACTTAATACTTCACAGAGTTGTTCAGGACCATCACACAATAAGGTTACATAACTCCATATTATCCTAAATACAAGTTATGGCCCCTGATTGACTTAGGTTAAAGTTTTAGGGCTGGTTAAAGTTTTAGGGCAAGTTGGATTTTCACTTTAAACTCCAATACCATTCATTCAATTGACTTAATACTTCACACAGATGTTCAGAGCCATCACATAATGAGGTTAGATAACTCCATATTATCTTTTATACAAATTATGGCCCCTGATTGACTTAGGTTAAAGTTTTAGACAAGTAAAAGTTAAGGGCAAGTTGGGATTTTAATAAAAAAACTTCTATACCGTTCATTAAATGCACTTAATAAAATTCAAAATTATTTGCGACCAACTTACAACAAGAAACATAACTCCGTTTTAAGCCTAAATACAAATTATGGCCCTTGATTTTTTTTTTGATTTTTTTTTAAATTTCCTTTGAAAGGCATATTTGTATATTCTAAACAACATTTTCATAATGGGAAATCAAGTAATTTGAATGACTTGGGTCATTGTTTGGGCGGGCTGGTGGGAGAGCAGCATCAAAGTCACCTTATGTATCAAATAATTTTAGTTAGGTTTGACATAAAGAGACCAAACTTGGTATTATTACATCGTGTTTGTATTCTAGTCAAAGCGGCGTAGTCGAGCGCGCTGTCTTACGAGGGCTCTTGTTATTATTATGCTACATTGTATCATAGTCATCATTTAGTGTTTTATGACTGTAAACATGAATAAAAATGTGTGACAAGCCAGTAGCCAGCCTCCTTCTCTCTCCCCTTTTCTATGATTTTAAACTTAAATAAAACTACTTGTGATGAAACAGGAACCACCCCCTCTCTCCCTTCAAGTAAACAATATCGACTACCTTAACATTTATTTGGAAAGAAACATCTATTTGGAAAGAATCACTACCCTGTGAAACATGTGAATACATAATACATGCACATGCACATGTACACTTAATGCTAAGCTTAAAGGCGTAGTAGCTTTTTTTAAGTAATCAATTGTAACAATATCTAAAATATTTCAATTAACCGAGGAGACAAGTTACAAACATAAAAGTTAGTTTTATGAATATAGTTCTTATGATGAAGTAAACAGCTGTTTAAATATACAATAAAACAAATATATATTTTTTGTAGTTAATAAGCATGCAGCCTCAAAATTTAGTACAGTCAAACCTCGTTAGCTCGAACTCCAAGGAACCAGCAAAGATACCTCAAGCCTCAAAATGTTTATCCTTACGGGAAGCGGGAAAGTGTACACTCAGTATAAAGAAATCGGTCCTTTACACGGAGATTGAGCCAACGAGGAATTCGAGCCAATCAAGTTTGAGCAAACGGGGTTCGACTGTATTAGTTTATAAATGAAATACAAGTCTATGATTATGTCAAATTTATTTAGACAAAAGAGTACATAATTTAGAGAGTTCCATGTTGAGAACTTGTTGACATATTTACTAAACATTGAACAATCTGGAGTTGATCAAACAATCTGGATTTGAACTTGTTGACATATTCACTGAACTTTGAACAATCTGGAGTTGAACAAACAATCTGGAGTTGAACTTGTTGACATACTCAATGAACATTAAACAATCTGGAGTTGAACAAATAATCTGGAGTTGAACTTGTTGACATACTCACTGAACATTAAACAATCTGGAGTTGATCAAACAATCTGGATTTGAACTTGTTGACATACTCACTGAACATTGAACAATTTGGAGTTGAACAAATAATCTGGAGTTGAACTTGTTGACATTCTCACTGAACATTGAACAATCTGGAGTTGAACAAACAATCTGGAGTTGAACTTGTTGACATATTCACTGAACATTGAACAATCTGGAGTAGAAATCCTTGATAAAGAACCTGCCATTTGTATATACCTTGTTCATTTTAAATTTATGAAATTGAACTGCTATGTTTTTGATTTTCGTGGTCATGAAACCGTTACCTTCAGCATTTATATATTATTGCTATTTAAGTATTATACATATTGCTCTATTGCATTGTTTAAATCCATTTTGTATTGCATTTTTCACTTGAAATGCACTTGAAAAGATTTACAATCTCTCAATAAAATTTATATCCGGATGCACTTCTGTCCCCATGTTTTATGGTCTATTCTTTCCAAAGACAAACCTAGTTATTGTTGTAGCCTTTGCGTATTAGTTGTTATCCTAATTTTTTAACATTGCAGTGCTTAAGCTAGACTAAAGTAGCAGAATGGAGTGCCCTCATTCCCTTTCCCGGCACCTTTCTGCTGTATAACTATTCCCTACGGTGCCCTTTTGTTTGACAGAGCTTCGTTTCGTGAATTTCCATATAAGATACTTTTTTCTACAGATACCACCGACGAGGAATGTCGTTCGGTCCGATTCAATCTCCTCTGACCACATATCTGACATTTAAACTACCAGTTGTAACAATCCTGCTGCCAGATTTAAGCAGTACCGTCCCTCAGCACTTTCAGTGTTTTGATTAATTACGGATTTTTGTTGTATAGTAAGTACACCGACCTCAGGATTCAGTACAGACTGAACTCCGGTTTCAGAGGCAACATTGGTAATTGTGTACGTATTATACCAAAGTGATGTCGGTTGGAGACCATGCATTAGAGCGGGGTATGGAACCCGTGTGGTCTGGATTGATTGCAATTCTTGCGAGTTCCCGGTCGACGAAAGTTTTGATCGATATAAGTATGATTACCAAAATAAGGAACACTAGACATTTACGACGTAAGCCTTCCAAAAATACAATAACACCTCGGTCCATATACACCTTCGGGGGCTGAATGGCCGGTCCGTATACTGTCATATGACCCTCAGTGGTGTGTAATTTTCTTTAATTGTGATACGCCTTTGTCTTAATTTATAATGGCGAAAGATTCAGAGTGATGGGGTGAAAGTTTGTGTGTGTTGTCCGCAGATTTATAATGTGGACATAGTGTCAAAATCAGTTCGTTTCATAATTAAGAAATATAACACACCACTGAGGGTCATATGGCATTATAAGGACCGGCAAGTCAGCTACCAGTGTATATGGACCGAGACGTTATATTTCTTATATTATACCGAGCACTTTTCATTACAATTCAATATTTTTTAAGCGATTTAAATGTGTTTTATTGAACAAAGCTAATAATGTTTACTTGCGACAAGTTTTCTCCGTTGTGAAAATAGCAAGCCGCACTTACCAATTGTATGACGTCAGCAGTCCATATGACGTTTTTGGCGAGGTCCGGACCGGCAAAAAATATAATATGGACCGCTGACGTCATTAAACTGGATTTTCATCAACATACAGTGATTTACGGACCGATCGAGTTTATATATATAAAGAAGGGACAAATTTATGTGAGGTATAATATATGATTCTAGATCTCCCATTAATTGCGCTCAAGTATACTAATGCATGTGTACGAGTAATGTATTTTTTAACGGTGAAAGACGGCTCGATACAGTCTGGGTTGTATTCAATATTGGCCGTGATTTGATTCTTGAAAAATGCTAGGTATAAACAACCAACATGTATATTAATAAATTCAATGAAATATGACCACAGGATTATCCAGGTTGGATATTAAATACCAACCTAGATCAGTTTTTTTACGAGGTTAAACTTTTCACGTGGCGAAGGGTCACATTAATTTACGGTTATTAATGAATGAATAAATCAATTAACGGTCCGGGTCAGTATTGAATGTTAAAAAATATATGGGGTCAATTTTCAACGGGATCAAACTTAAAGCTTAGCAGGCCTTTAGCCATAACAATTGCATGGAGAAGCTATTGATACAACCACGTTTTCAATTATTCATGACCGACTTAAATATTGTATCAAAACGTTTTGTCCATGACTCACTCCGTCGTAAACAGCAATTTGCCTTAAAGCTGCACTCTCAAAGTTGTTGAACGTTTTAACAACTTTCTTATGCCCCCCTTCGAAGAAGAGGGGTATATTGCTTTGCACAGGCATGTCGGTATGTCGGTCGGTCGGTCGGTCCGTCGGTAGACCAAAGCTTGTCCGAGTGATAACTCAACAATTCCTGGACGTATGGTCATCAAACTTCACATGAAGGTTGGGCCTGACCAGTAGATGACCCCTATTGATTTTGGGGGTCATCGGGGCAAAGGTCAGGGTCACAGTGACCTTTAATGGTAAACAAATTTTAAAGCTTGTCCGAGTGATAACTCAACAATGCCTGCACCCATGGCCCTCAAACTTGACAAGGAGGTTGGGCCTGACCAGTAGATGACCCCTATTGTTTTGGGGGGTCATCGGACCAAAGGTCAAGGTCGCAGTGACCTTAAATGGTAAAAGGTTGTCCGAGTGATAACTTGACAATGCCTGCACCCATGGCCCTCAAACTTGACTTAGAGGTTGGGCCTGACCAGTAGCTGACCCCTATTGTTTTGGGGGCTCATCGGGTCAAAGGTCAAGTTCACAGTGACCTTCAATGGTAAAAGTTTGTCCGAGTGATAACTCAACAATGCCGGCACCAATTGCCCTCATAATTGAATTGGAGGTTGGGCCTGACCAGTAGAAGACCCCTTATTATTATTATTTTTTTTTTTGGGGGGGTCATCGGACCAAAGGTCAAGGTCACAGTGACATTGAATGGTAAAAAGTTGTCCGAGTGATAATTCGACAATGCCTGCACCCATGGCCCTCATAATTGAATTGGAGGTTGGGCCTGACCAGTAGAAGACCCCTATGGCTTTTGGGGGTCATCGGGCCAAAGGTCAAGGTCACAGTCACCTTGAATGGTTAAAGGTTTTCCGTGTGATAACTTGACAATGCCTGCACCCATGGCCCTTAAACTTTACTTGGAATTGGGCCTGACTAGTATATGACCCCTTTTGTTTTTGGGGGTCATCTGGCCAAAGGTCAAGGTCTCAGTCACCTTGAATGGTAAAAGGTTGTCCGAGTGATAACTCGACAATGCCTGCACCCATGGCCCTCAAACTTGACTTGGAGAATTGGCCTGACCAGGAGATGACCCCTATGGTTTTGGGGGGTCATCTGGCCAAAGGTCAAGGTCACAGTGACCTGGAATGGTAAAAGGTTCTCCGAGTGATAACTCGACAATGCCTACACCCATGGCCCTCAAACTTGACTTGGAGGTTGGGCCTGGCCAGAAGATGGTCCCTATTGATTTTAGGGGTCATTGGGCTAAAGGTCAAGGTCACAGTGACCTGGAATGGTAAAAGGTTATCCGAGTGATAACTCAATAATGCCTGCACCCATGGCCCTCAAACTTGACTTGGAGGTTGGGCCTGGCCAGAAGATGGTCCCTATTGATTTTAGGGGTCATTGGGCCAAAGGTCAAGGTCACAGTGACCTTGAATGATGAAAGGTTGTCCAAGTGATAACTCAACAATGCCTGCACCCATGGCCCTCAAACTTGACATGGAGGTTGGGTCTGACCAGTAGATGACCCCTATTGATTTTAGGGGTCAAAGGTCAAGGTCACAGTGACCTTGAAAGCAAACTCGACAATTCCTGGACCTATGGTCATCAAACTTGACATGAAGGTTGGGCCTGCCCTGTAGATGACCCCTATCGACTTTGGGGGTCATCAGGCCAAGGTCAATGTCACAGTAACCTTTAACGCAAAAAAAGTTAACAAATCTTCTCCCACTGATATCTCAACAATGCCTGAACCTATGATCATTAAACTTGACATGGATGTTAAGCCTGACCAGTAGATCACCCTTATTATTTTTAGGATTCATAGAGCCAAAGGTCAAGGTCACAGTGATCTTGAATGGTAAAAGGTTGTCCGAGTGATAACTCAACAATGCCTGAACCCATGGCCTTCAAACTTGACTTGGAGTTGCATCTGACTTATAGATGACCCCTTATGATTTAAGGGGTCATTGGGTCAAAGGTCAAGGTCACAGTGACCTTGAACGAAAAAAAACTTGTCTGTGTGATAACTTGACAATGCCTGCACCCATGGCCCTCGAACTTGACATTTATGTTTCTGGTGACCAGCTGATGACTCTGGATTTTGAGTTCATAGAGTCAAAGGTCATGGTCATAACACACTCTATCCTCACACTTTAATGGTCATAATCTTAAAACTGCCTTAACGGCAACAAATCATCATTTCGGTCCATGCATATTTCATTCAATTGTCCATATAATCCTGACAACATGGCGCTCAGGGGGGACATACTATTTGACAAACATCTCTTGTTTTAATTTTTGTAATTGAAATCAGTTATATAAGACAAATTGCAGATTTTTATATTTAAATTCAAAAATTTATGTTTCATGCATTTTTCTTAAACCGCTACTCTTAAACTGTGAGTAACATTAATTTTCGAACAGAAATATAAAAATGTACGATCTGATTTTTTTTGTCAACAATTTTATATCATTGGTTTGAAGATATTTACGCAAAAAAAAATGCTCTTTCCATACAAAAAATCAAAAAGGATGCAAAAATGGTATATCTGTTAGAGTGAAGCTTTAATTAAGGCCCCTTATTACCGTTAATACCATGGGTTTTGTTTCTAGCGCCGTATGCACAATATTTCCCATGAAGACAATTTGTGTTTCTTCAGAGCGATTCCACAGAAACACAAATTGTCTTAGTTTCAAATATCTTTTGAATGAAAACAGTGAACAAACTCTTCGTCATTTAGCCAAATTTTAGCTATTGTAATGAATCATTAAAAACCCTACCGACATTTTACACAAAACTTTTAGATAATCACAGAAGCATGTATTTTCCTTTTGATAAATGTGTAACCACTTTCCCACACTTTTTCTTCCCTCTGATTGTAACAACCCACAACCTGGTTATTTAGTTATAAGTATATTATTGTATAACATTATATCACATGTATGTATATGCTAAGTGTACCAATAAACTTGGTTATCATCAGTGTAAAACTGATGATATCACAGGTAATAGGATTTTTTGTTGAAACGGCGTACCAAACAATAAAACTGCTTCGTTGTTGCTCTCTGTATTAAAGTGTCGAGTCTTTTCTCTGTCCCCTTAAGCAGCCTTCGTGTGAGTGTAATGTTACAAACTGTTTTGACTAAAAGCAATACATGATATGAAATAAGATACAGTCAAACCTGTATTAAGTGGCCACCCTTGGGAAATGATCAAAGTGGCTGCTTAAGACAGGTGGCCACTTAATCCAGGTTTGACATTTCCGCCACATTAGCTTTATTCAGAGATGGATTATGTTTCTTGACCATGTATCTCCTTGATGCCTCTGCTCCCGGATAAGAATAAGGATATTAAAGCAGCAGTTTACCGTAACACATACAAAAACCTGAAACGTTTAACTATTTGAACTAGTGTGCATCAATTTCAAAACGATTACCACGAAAATGGTCTGTGAAAATATATGACGAACACATGTTTTTCAGTATGTTTGGGTGTTTTGGGGGAGAGCTTTGCGTTTCCATAGTTTTCACATCGTGGAAGATAGGGTTACGGTTTATTTTCAGGTTCTTTAAATTTGAAAGAACGATTTATTCCTGTAAAAAGGTATATAAATGGGTTGAACCCACTATCCCCCTGCGCACCAAAAACTCCTTCATTTTCTCTCGTTTTCTGTATATAACAAAAACTATATTCTGTAAGTCTAAATTTTTACCAAATCATGCCAAATCCTTAGTTTGGGTGCATCATGTATCATGTTTACTCCATAAAAATCGCAAAGTGCAAATCTGGTGTTTGCATTTTAAAACCATTTTTGAGATATAATATGTACTTTGATACCGATACCATATCTGAGCTATTTGCATGATAAAATAATGATTCTAATTTATAATACTTGTTTCAGTTTCTAGTTGCATGCCTGTTATTTCAATAAAGGAAAACAAACGTATTCATGGTCGTGAGATCAGATGAAGAAAGTCAGTCCTGTGTATTGTCTTACATAAAGACCAGTCTTCTTGTCTCATCGTCAACAGCCCGCGTCCTTGTAATATGGGTCATCCTTGTGTCGATTTTGTTTTAAAAAGTACATTAGGTAAATTCAAAAGAGTTCAAGTGTTCTGGAAAAAGTTGAATAAAATGATTATGTCGATGATGATCTCCTAATATTTCGGTTTCTTCCGCTATATTATCATTCATAAAAACTGACTTCAAATCGTAATTGAATAAATGTCAATCTATACAGTAGCTTACGCCCCGAACCATATACACCTTCGTTGGCTGACTGGCCGGTCCTTATAATGTCATATGACCCTCAGTGGACTGGTGTGTTATATTTCTTAAAAAATACCTGAAAGCACCTTTCCAGACTAATAATAGCCAAAGTGTTCTTTGGAGCGGATCCTTATAACCATTAACTAATAAAAAGTTCGGTTCTTGAGGATGTGGTGCACGTCCAAAGATTCGCTCCCGAAGTTGCGTCCCCTCTTGCCCCAAATCCTGGACCCGACCCTGATTTATACATATTAACTGCGTAAATGCAATGTTTGTACAAAAACAAGGTTATTTATTACTGGTTTCATGGAAAGATATTTAATGCAAATTGGTTACTGTGAAAGCGCTAAAGGTAATTAATTTGGTAAAACTGTTTTGTGTGTGGATTGCGCATTGAATGCTTTTTATTCCTCGATGGGTGTCACCTGAGACGGCGCACCTGGCTTTAACGCGGAGACACATACCTTGCCTCTACAAAGTATCGTCTACAAACTTTTTGTTCTCATGGCTGGTTATGGGTCTTTCAACGCATGTAGAGATCGAAATAAAAAAGAGTTTGCATTGTCTAAAGCTACTGGGCAAATGAGCTATATATTTGGCATGTAACATAATGTTGCCTGTTAAAATTGTTCAAAAAGTGCCCATGTTTTCAGGGACGGCAAATGGGCACGCTACATGAAATGATTCGGCCATAGACGGGACGTGCTTCTCATGGTAGGCAAAAGGCCTCACAGCAATATCGTGACCGGGTCTATAGTTGTGGATATCAATACTCATGAAAGTGAAAGTCAACAGTTCCGTTTGGTTTCTGGCTTAGTTCATTATTGGCAGAATCGTGATTTAACAGACTCGTGCGCTCTTTAATCGGGTATTTTTATTTCGAAACAAAATATGTATATCCCAAGTTACAATGATGAAGATGTTTTTAGACACCTTCCCATGTCGTTTAATAAAAGGTTTATGAAATCGTCTAGATTCATCCTTAAAATAGATTGCTCAAGCGCATACGTATAAAAATAGTAATTTGAATAACTATTTAAATTAATTACAATTTTACGAGACCCATGTATGGCATACACTACAAAGCTGGGTATATACGAACTGTTGTTATTATTACAGATGTTTATCTTTTATTTATATGTTGTATCTAGTTCCTCTTAGAAAGGAGAAATATATTTGTCAAAAGTCGAATTGTTATAGAAGCTGTTTAAATATTAATAAAATGACACTTCACAAAAACAAAATTATGCACGAAAAAAACCGGCTTTAATGGAACGCTACTTTAGGAAACACCGTTTCTACTAAACCATCCCATCACAGCTTTGACCGATATTTGTAACCGCGTACGTGGAATGTTATTTATAGAGAATGCGGTTACCTTGTCATCATGTAAATGTATGACAAAATGGAATGTATAACTGCAATACGATATCCAACAACTGCATACCATTTAAAATATTAAAATGGTTAGATTGATGTTTATGATACAGTTTCAAACAACATGCCCGAAAATCCTGTTTTATATCAGTTTACTTTTCTATACTTTTAGTCTGAATTTCACTGCAATCGTTCATTCGATACTTCAAATACCTTGTAAGCTTAAAGGCGATATGACAATTATCATGAATTATCACTTATGTTTGTTAAGCTTATGTTCTGACCCCGATTTCTCAACCTGCCAAATTAGTTATTTAAGCTTGATTTTGCAAAAGAAAAACTATTTATCATGATTTTCATCACGTCATTTTCTCTAGAGATATCAGAATAAAGACAAAAGCACGTAGTGTACCAAAACAAACGTAAGAGTGATTAGTACTTCGCAAAGCGTTAAGAGCCGGCGTTCCCTCGAGGTCGGAGCTTGGTCCCGAACTTTTTTCCTTCTATTTTCATATAAAATATACCTACGATGCATCGAAACCTTATTATGTCGAGGACTCGAGCAATATACTCGGTCCCATCTACACAAATCATGCACAAAACCTTATGGCTCCCTCGAGGTCACAATTTCACACTTTTTCCCAAATGCGTGTTCCAAAATAAACAAACAATTGCTAGGTATTAAAATTTTCGCAAGTTGTAAAAATTGCATTGACAGTTGAAAGGCAATTTGATAGGGTGTGAAAAACCGTTTAAGACTGTTAACGCATGACCGATAGTAGTTGATATGGGCATTTAAGAAGATAATTATGAGAAGTTAGTGACGAGAAATGTAAATGAGTAATAAAAATATGAATAAACACTACCATATCGATCCAACATCGGAATCTCTGAAAAGTATTCCTTCTTGTCTCTTTGTTTTGCAATATGGCAGATTTTACGTTTTGGTGACCAAAAAGTTCCCGGCGAATATTGATTTTTAAAATTTATTGCAGATTTGTGATTTCAACATAATCTTTTACAGCAATTTCTTATCTATCATATTTTAGAACATTTGCAATGATTTATTCATGCATTTTTATTAAAAAAAAAAGAATTTTGTATCACCATACCATTTGTGCTAGTGTTACAATATTGCCGGTATTTTTTTAATATTTTGATCCAAAGAAGTATTTTGTCTTGCACTATTTGTTCATTTATCTATAAAACTGATTGTACAGACAAAAAATAAAGATTGTTTCGTTTTTCGTAAATAAATTTATTGAAACAAACCCAAATTGGACAACAAGACAGAAAATATTTTCTGCAAACATAGGTTTTCTTTTTATATCAGATCAGATAAGCTATAAACATAAATGTTTTGTTGTGATGATATAAATGTCTCTAGTATGGTGCAATTATCATTACCTTTGATATTAAACATATATATTATAAATTGCTAATTGCGAGTATGTGCTAGTGTTACCACAAGACAGAATGAGTAACATTAGCAGTATGTCACATTAGCAATTGGACAGAATGTTTCACAACAAAATAAAATACAGACCTACCACAGACTCTTTAAGCTTGATACAGTATTAAACAAACTATATAAATGATTGATAAACACAGTCAATTGATAATCACATAAAAATCATAATAATCATACAAGATTTGACGAAGATGTAGTGTGACAGATGTACACATTTTATGAGGTTCTACAGTTGAAAATAGTTTCTTTGACTCTTCATTTAGTTTAAATGTTGATATAATGTTTTACTCATTTGAGATTTTAACAACCTGTTGTTACAATATAATTCTATTGCTTCTCATATAGTTCCTACTAGTTTTGTTCATGTTGATTTATAAATACACTGTTGACCTAAGTTTATATGGTGTCAGACTGAATGACGAATCCTGGAAACACTGTTCACACAGCTGTTTGATTAAACAATCTCGTAAAAAATATACCAATCTGGATAGAATAACTTCCAATACGAAAAACCAACAATAGTACTAAAGATCAGACTTTTGTGTGTCTTAAAGGCCAGGTTTAAGCCTTTTAAAAGTGACCCTCCCCCTTTTAAGGCCCAATTTAAGGAATATTTGTCATGATAATCCCCTGCTGTGCATCTCCTTCTAATCACACTGGTTTGACAGTAGGGGCCAATTTCCTGTGTTTACCGGTAGGGTTTATCGGCTCAGGGCCATTAAGGGTCCATTTCTATCTTAAAATCTCCCATACTGCGCAGCAGGATACTCAGATCGGAGATCTGATAAGACAATTAGGCAATTATGCACCAATCAATTGTAACCACGGCCCCCCAGGTCCGGGGGTATACTGGGGATAGCCGGGGAAAAGGGCCGTGTTTTTACTTTACAGGTGGCCCCGCATGGCCGTGTGAGTGCGGTGGTTTTGTCTTAGTGCCAAATTTAGCGGAGATATCGACTTATATAGAGTCTCTGGGGTGCGGGGGGCATTTGGCCGGGGTTTTACCATCAGTTCGTCCCCACAGTGCGAGGATTTTACCCGGGGTTTGCTGGACCAAAAGTCTATTCCCCGGACCTGGGGTGGGGGAGTGGTTACAATTGACTGGTGCATTAGATTAAGATCCATTTACAGAGGCTGTGTACAAATACACAGTGTCATAAGAGATTGATCAGAAATCTTTACCCCGAACTGTATATGCCTACACAGTGACATGGACACTGATCAAAAGATCTTATCATAAAAAAGGCAAACAGACAAATTCCAGAACTTTAAAACCTGTAACAAGAACCACCCCACCTGCAGTAACCTTGCATAGAATCCAACCCGACACAGCGAAAGACAATTCTTTTAAAATAATGTTTAATGTAAGTAAATTGCAACAGTCAAACAATTCAGACGATTTACACATCATCTTCTTGTCTTCAAGGGTATGGTTCTGAAAAAGAAATTAAATTATTACATACTTTCTGTTGAGATATGCAGGCCTTCCAGCGTTCCTACTTTTTCCTACTTTTCCTACTTTTTTAACAGCTTCCTACTTTTTCCTACTTTTTTTCTAAAAAACTCCTACTATTCCTACTTTTTTGAAAATAAAGTCCACAAAAATATTAAAGTTTGATCTTTGTGCTTCTTTTATTTGCAGAAAATGAACAAAAGATATCAAACTGGCTGGTTTCTGTTGTTGAAAGGTGTGGCAACATGTTCCACTTTGACTTGCATCATCTTTTCACCCACACAATTCAGCAACAGAAACCGACCAAGCATCATTCACTTAAATATTCAATGTGGCATATAGAATGGTATGATTTTGCATTAAAAACATCTCCTCTAGGTAAGTTAATAGCTATTAATAATTACATATTTAACCAAAAATATTCCTACTTTTCCTACTTTTTTGTAAAAAATATTCCTACTATTTCCTTCTTTTCTGTCAGAAAACCTCCTACTTTTTTCCTACTTTTTTGTTAGTGGCTGCTGGAAGGCCTGGATATGAGAGTGTTCTAAGTTATATATGTTTGCCTCTAACACAAGAAGTCGTGGGTTTGGTTTGATCCCAACCAGGGGTACTTTCTCATTGCCTCACAAAACTAACACAATACGTAATGTTTTCTACCAAGGGAGCAGATTTGAGAGATTAAATTCACAGAGCTGTCTTCACAATCTTACAAACTAAAACAAAACACTCGAACGTAAATGCCATAAATTCAAACATTTTAAAGTTTTAGCAACATATCATTTTAGATACTACTTTTACTAACACTTCTTATTGTTTCGCTACATTCAAAAACAGTTTTGTTTGAAATACTACAAGAATACAACGTCAATTTATTATCTGTAAATCTATTCATCAGACTCCTTCCACATGGAACAACATTTAGTTCGTCAACTTGCGCCACAATACCACTGGTCATAATGCACCAGTCAATTTTAACCACACACCCTAGATCCAGGGGTGGGGTTCAGGGAAAATAGAAAAGGTCTTATCAGATCTCCAGGGGTGGGGTTCAGGGAAAATAGAAAAGGTCTTATCAGATCTCCAATCTGATAAGACCTGCTGTGCAGTTTTCAATGTTTTATTATAAAAAAGGACCTAAACTAGGCCTTTAACTAATTTATCGTATTTTTATTGTATATATATATATAAATAGGTTTCCGGACAATTCGGCACCAAACGAATTCGGCATACATACCTTTTCGGCACTAAGTTAATTCGGCACCATCCGACTGGATACCAAGATAATTCGGCACCGTTTTATTTATTTTTTGCTCATGTATTTAAGCATTAAGGTTTTAAATGCTTTTCAAGAAAATAATTCCCCGAAATATTTATAGAGCAACTTTATTTTTTATTGTGTTTTCAATTCTTATTTCTGTATTCATTTTCATTGATATACCGTACCGTTTTCTAAATTTTAAGAACTGGTACAAATATTTTAAAGCATTTAAATCCGGTTTTTTTTGTTTTACTGAATTCAAAAGGAATGTTCGAGATAATAAACAATACACCTGTCATAATAAAAATGTTAACATTAAAACTTTATGATGATACTTTCGTTGTTAAAAAAAAACATATGAAAGTATTTTGCAAAAATGAAAATAAGATGCTATGGTATAATACCAAATTTGATATGATTTTTATAAAAATGAACTCGTTAAAGTCGATTTTAAAGGTAAATTCATTTAACACGGAAAGGAATATAATTATTATTTAAACTTAAATCATTTTATTGACAGATTACTTTCTTATTCCGTATGCATAGAATACTTAAATCGAATACCTTCATGAACTACTAAAAACATAATGAAAATAAACAGACGAATTTATTACAGAGTTATTTGTTGTGTGATGAGATTATTATCTATGAAAACACATGTCATAGTGTGTCGGCATGTGTCTCGTTAATTAGCTCTATCCGTTCAACCCCTGGTGTGAAAATTAATAATAATCTTTAACATACCATTGTTTATTGATAACCATATGGTTTAATTGAGTATAGGGGGGTCGCGTGGCAATTTTCTGAATTATATTACTGTGCGTATATATTCAGTCACACTGATTTTCATTTTTAGTTGTAGAATTTTTCTATTTAATTTTTAAACGTTCCGATTAGTTGTTGATAATCTGTATTGGATTTAACAATGATCGACGATTTGTGCATAAAGTGTCGCCGTCTTGTGAGGCATAGGCAAAAGGAATGAACTTGTATATCATGTGGAAAAAACCCCACATGAACAGTGCCTTGAAGGTAAAATCTTTCTTTTTATATGTTAAATGAAACTTTTTTTAATTATTATATTGTTGCATAAAAACTTCCAATGGGTATTTTGTTAGTATAATAAGTGATTGTTTTAGTTTACGTACTTGTTATTCATGTGTTTTCTTTTCTGCATACACATATGCTATTCTGTATAGAAATACATAAAATAATTATGTTTTATCTGTTTTAAACTACAGATGGAGCTGAGACATGTTCGTTTGTGTGCGGGCCATGCGAAGAAAATATTCCGGAAAGGGAATCATGTATAAATGCCGACGATAACGCATAGAGAGCGCGTTCCGTCGTCTTCGGAAAAAGGCAACAACCCCCCAAATTTGAGATTCTCTGTGAATACATAGACGACCAGTGGATGGCCAACTCTTGCTGGACTGTGTGCAAGTAGTCTTGCTATCGTCATTCTGTCAGGACAAACAATGACTGCGAAGGTAAGCAGAAATCTAAATCCCAACTTAAATAATAAATAAAGCATTATATTCTAGTAGCATTATCGTTCAGCTGCACCGACTTAACATTATGTGCAACTATAATGAACAATTGTTGTGCCATAACATAACATTAAAGTTAAAGATAAAGCAAACTACCGATCGCGTGCAATAAATTTTGTTTAAAAATAGTTTTATACCAATATAAACAAGGATGGCACAGTAAAGCGGGTCGCAGTAATTTTCGGTTTTACGTTCTTGTGCCATTGCTGCAGCGTGAGGCCGAGACTGTTGGACGACAAATACAGCTTCAGCCTTTCTTAAGTCAATTGGGGCAATGTATCGACCCATTTGAAAATGCAAAGCGGAGTATCACTCTGTATGTACTAACATAAATCAAAGTACATTATAATTGTCACAAGACAAAAGTTATTTATTAAATAATTTGTTTTAAAATAAGAAAATATGCATTCATTTCGAATACTACAAAATAAAGCATTTAAGTATATTTTAGATTTTAAACAGCCAAATGTTCGCTGACATCTGTTCTAATTCTCTAAAAATCGAAATGGAGAAAATAGACTTAACATTGTTTCATGTTTTACCCATTCATTTCAGATCCATTTGGTGTTACGTTTTAGCTTCACGAAGAAACTTACGCCTCAAGGGAAGATCAGCTCAAGATCCAATCTTTGCAAACTTTCATGTATATTCAATTATTAACTTAAAATTGTACTTGCAAATGACTATTTATGATAATTTATGAATTGCCTTTAAATTTTGAATTAAATTTTTGACAATGAACGTGTCTTGTAATCATTATTTACCCACAGCGCACGCGTTTTACTGATGTTAATTATAGTTACAAAAATAAGAAGCAAAATATCCCCCAATAAACAAATGTATGCGTATGCTATTAAAATAAGAATGTTCATAATCTTGAGCCATCTGTTATTACTGAAAAAAAAACGATACATGATACTCACATTGGATGATCGAATGTTTTTTGAAAGGTAGATTAAATCATTAATTGAAATAAACGAACCATATAACGAATGCAAGTGAGAACAGTTGAGTTAAAGATAATTTGAATTTTGTGCCGAATTGACTCTGCTTTATGGTGCCGAGTTGACGGGGTGCCGAATGTGTTGGTGCCGAATTGACTAGGCCGAATTCGTTTGGTGCCGAATTGTCCAGTTACCATATATATATATATATATATATATATATATATATATATATATATATATATATATATATATATATATATATATATATATATATATATATATATATATATATACTTTAAAACGCCCAGTGGCCATAAACACATTTAGTTTAATTTGTTGAAACTGGTTAGTTCGACAATAGTAAGAATCAGAGCTATATCATCAAACATATCGTTTGTAGAGCAGTTTCCCTTCAATAATTGACGAACCACTCTATGGTAGCGGTGTCACTGCTATGCTCCCTGTCTTGTGTTCCCCGACCGTCCATCGGGACATGTCAACGGAACCCGTGGTCGAAGCGTTTGTGAACCACCAGTACGGATTATTCTGAAAGCGTCGATCCGCCGTGGAGCCGGGGGTTGGTTCCAGACTCACAGAGCGAACGTGAGTGGCGCCAATATCTGCACCATTAATGACAATGTTATCTGCTTCCTGAACTTCTATTGAATCGGATCCATCAAATCTCATAATGTATCTAACTCTCGCGCCTACTTCACCGCGTCCGTTAGCGCCACTTTAGAACCGGAAGTAACCGTTCCGTATTTGTCGTGAGCCAAGACTTTCCGCCAAGGCCTCGTGTCAATGAACCACGTCACTTCCGTCGCAGTGATGGCGCGGCTGTCCGCTGTCTCTGTTGCCTCTCCGACGCGCAGCTTCAGTGTTGTCTGTGTTCCTGTCGTAGTCACCATGCTCCAATCCCAGACTCCTGTAGAATCAAACTCCTTGATGTTACTGTTGCCCTTCAAAACCTTGCTTATGATCATGGCGTTGACGTGGCCGCCGCGGACGCTCACATGTTCGGGTTCCACGGACGTGTAGTCAATCAATAGCTTCACACGGTTGCCGCGCTTTACAGCTGATCGCAGCATATTTAGGGAGCCTTGCAGCTCGTTTCCCGCCGAGTCATGCTGATAAGCCAGCTGCCAACACGTGTCCGTGTACCTGGAAGATAACAAACCATGTAACGTTTACATTATATGATGGCGTTCACGGTATTTAAGTATTATCATACATTCTAACATATGACAGTCATTGAAGAAATTAACATTTGTATGTTGCATTTTGCACATACTTAACACTAACATACTGAAAAAGAAATGGTTTATAAATAAGCCTTAAAACTTAAGTACATAGACATATTAATTGACATTTCAGTCTAATCTGATATCCATGAACAAACTGCAACAAACTGCGACATGCCGCCATTTGGTCCATTATTTAAGTTTATGTATTGCACTTACCACGTGATTTGCCTGTTTTCACTGGTGGCACCAACAGAGGTGTGTTCCCCTATTCTCCACCTAGACATGTAATGGCCTCCACCTATTGGAACCACCAATAGTCGTTGCCCTGGAACTCGATATTGGGCGGGGCTAAACTCTGACTGACATGCCAAACAGCCTGACCAACAACCAGGTTACCGGTATCGGAGATCTTCAATGACATTTTTGATAATTTAATAATTATATAAATTAATGGGAACAATTTTTAAGTGCAACAGATCGACATGATGAGTGCAAATATGCATGCAGCTTACTTAGGGATTGTTTAGATAAAATGGTTTCCAATAAATCTAATGGATCAAACAGATTATTTTATTCACCAACAAATATTTTTTGAAATTTGATCTGTATTTAAACACTTGAAACTTCAATTATTATTTACGATAATGCAGTTGAATTTTATTTATTTAGGAATAAGTTTAAAGGGGATATATTTACTTCCACGTTATCCATTTTCGTAGTGTAACCCAAACTCTCGAGCACTCCGCGAACGTCAGCGCCGTGTCTGACGTCAGTGATGAAGTCATTCAAATGACCATTCAAACGTGTTCCGCCGCTCGTGTGTTTGTATACAAATGGTCCGCTATCCCTTTAGATAATAAAAATGTTATATATGCTGAAAACTTCTTTTAAGAATAGTTTGAGCAATTACGTTTTCGTCCCGTGCTCTTGTGAAATTTAAATAACTACGGTAGAAAGTGCAGTATCTTTTACAAGCCGCACATCAATCTTCAACCGCTAAATACGTGTTACTAATTTTCAACGGTATTTGGATATATGTATTCAGTACTCGTATATGATTCAGACGCCATTTTAAAACTATATTGATGTCATTTCTTAATCTTAATCTCAACTAAGTTTCCCTTATAGCAGCATAAATGTATCTTTTACTGTATTACATCTTTTTAAAAACGCATTCTCTCATAAAAGTGTAGTGAGAGCTGTAACCCCTTGAAAAGCGCGCCAAAAAAGCTTATTTTCGAGAAGCCTTTCAATATTACAATCCTATTAATAATGTTCTTTTTATGTTTTTTTTTTGACATTTCCGTTTATTCAAAGAGAAAGGTTCTAATGTATACAATCCAATCAAAGTAAAATTTATATGCACAAATATTGTATAAATGGTATATATTTTCTAAATAAGAAATAATTGGGTTGATTTTATAATCGGTAAAAAACATAAACATGTATGGTTTTATACTTTGATGGTGACCCAAAGTGCAGGATCCCTATATAGTCTCCGCTTATTTTAAGAAATACTAGCATTCATATAAAATAACACTTTAATGTTTCTTAGTGCAATACATTAAGACTATCGGTTATCTTTACTAACTATTCTAAGCCTATCTTCGTTAATTACTTGTATATTGTTTGATCATATGTTGAATGATATGATCTCATTCGACCATAAAATGTTTTATATTGTTATCTATCAAAACGTTAAAACAAGATTTTTAAAGAAACGAGAAAAAAGAAAGATAAAAGATATGTTAAGTACATAACATATTGAACTTATGTTTGACAATGTGTTATGTACTTACATTTTTTTCTGTTGAACAAGCTGTATTTTATTAAAATCCCAGAATTGATGAAGCAGTGTCTCTTCTCAGCTTTCGCAAAAAGAGAATAGCTTATCATCAACTAATTTCATTTTATATCGGTTGTATTTTGCGAATTATTCTTGTTTCTAACCATTGGATATATGAGTCTCTTGTGCAATTGATTACACAACTATATGCAACATTACTTGTTATATTAATATTTTCAGATAACAACACCCACGTGTGTTAGCAAGTTGGCATATTAGGGTTTCAACAAAATTCTATTAAGGTCCTGTTTTACCAAAATAGTATATACGTAACAATTTAGACATAGATTGTTACAAATAGCAAAATCAACGTCTCTTTTCCTTCAGGTATGAAATTATAATGTAAAAAAGTTTATTTGGTTGCCAACAACCAATTGTGAAGCAACCAGACAAACCATTTTACC
This sequence comes from Mya arenaria, assembly GCF_026914265.1. Lineage (NCBI taxonomy): Eukaryota > Metazoa > Mollusca > Bivalvia > Myida > Myidae > Mya > Mya arenaria. The sequence goes on from NC_069130.1 coordinate 25,293,645, forward strand.
ATCGAATAAGTCTTTTACATAGTGTAATACCTTAAATAATAAGGCTTGTATGGATACATAATATTCATGGTTATAGAATCATGGCATTATAAAAAATGTTTTGCATTATCTATAATATATGCTATTTATTTATAATTGTATATGATTTCTACACAATAATCAAATAGTATGGAAACATTGGATGTCCATGTCTCTTCAACTTCTACAAAATCTGACAAATATCCATTTAATCGAACAGCGATTAAGTATAATATAAAAACACTCTAATTCACATATCTCCAAATTGAAATTATGCTTAGGTGTTCTCAATACATTTAAACGATACAGAATAAAACGCATTTTCAAGGTGCATTAAGAGTACAGAATTTTGCACACAATTATTACATCATACAATAATCTAGTGTTTTAAATTATATTACGACCTTCAACAAATCCAGTTTGGTCTATAGAAACTAAAACATCCAACACAGTTTTCAATCTTTTTGCTATGCTACATGAAACTATGTTGTAAGTGACTTTAAGCAAATTGATAAGTCTCCATTTTTCAATAATGGTTTAGGTTTATTTTCCTTTGGTACACACACACGCGTACCTGACTGGATATAATAAAACACACTAGGTAGGTAGGCATATGAAACTTGAAACTTGAAACTTGTTTATCTGATTAAACGCCTATTTTTACATAAAATACTCAATGGCGTTGTACAATACAATGATAAAATATTTTAAATAATTTAAAGATATAATACTATCTAGACATCAAACATACTTAATTTGAAATAAACAAAAAAAATTAAATAATTAAGCTAAATACATCGTTAAAGCAAATAAAACACATGACATGAAGTAAGATAAATTAAAATATCTAAAAATAAAATGAATATAAAACATAAAATAAACACTCATCGCATGCTAATTTATCACAGTTAGTTTTCCACTGTTCATTGTTCTATATGATAGAATATGTTTAAATTCCAAGAAACTAAAATGATTATAGGTATTACCTTGATTTTGGTCTCGAATCGAGCGTTTTGGTGACGCCATTTTGCACTGAAACCAACCATTTGGTCACGTGGATTCTCCGCCGTGAGTACCAAAAGGCATTTTTTAATCGCTATAGAAATTTGCATGAAATTACATTGTGATTGTATTAATCTTTTTTTGCCATTCTGCCCGGAAGGACAGGAATAGTTGTCCTTTACTGATACATGTTGTTTAAATTGATTAAAGTATCATTTAATTACAAAAAAGTAATCGGAAACAACCTCTTATATCCTCTCCTCTGTAGAATCAGATAACGTATGCAGTCGCTTATTTCATTCCAAGAACACCGCCCCGTTCCTTCATAAAAAAATGTATCAACATGTTAATGAGTTTGCTAATGACAAAGCTTTATAAATAATACATGAGTTAACCCAATTAAGTGGCGCGGGTGCACGTATGAGGAGGCATTCCAGTCCTAAGTAAACAAGGACATTTATGCACAACAAATAATCAAGAAATAATCATAGCGTGAACAAGTACTACATTGATACAAGACTATCGTCATATGAATATGCCCATAGATATTTAAAGTTTTTTCTTTGAAATGTGGTGAAACCTTAATCTACGTACTTGCGCTAAACGCCTATATTTGACAAGGAAATTTGCCGAGAACATCCGGCCCCAATATCACGAAAATACTCGAGTCAAATCTCAATCTCAGTCTTAACTCTTTTTATCAAATTACAGCATCATATGATTCAAAATTGTAAATCTTTTACCCTTTTTAAAATTGCATTCTTTCATTCATTATCTTGATTTAAAAAAAAGCTCAATATTTTACAGAAAACAAATGAGACCAAAAATTGTACTTGAGTCAAATTTATTATTTTTGTGTTTTACTCAAGTACATTTTGTGCTACAAAAATATTTGTTTTTAGAATATTGAACAAAAATGTTAATCAACATAATGCATGTGTGAATATTTTTTTTAAAAATAGTAAAACATTAGTAATTTTTAATAATGCCATACTGTAATGTGGTAAAATGAGTTGAGACTGACATTGAGATTCGACTTAAGTTTTTTCGTGATACTGGGACCCGATTTACTAATGAGAACATAAACGAGAATATATCCACCTTTTTGTAACTCTCAGTAAATTTTTCAGTGCTGCCCATTTTCTTTAACTAAGCGTATCCTGCCTTTTAAGCCAAAATTAAAAATGACCGCATACGTCACAGCCTCGCATATGACGGGCTATGGTTATTTGATTATTGTGAAAAATATCTGAAAATTACAAGAGGAAAACGAAATGTCGCTACGTTATTATTAACAATGCTTCATAGGAATATTAAGGTTATATATTTCGTTTGTAAAGAATGATATATGCACAAGCATATACATATACTAAGTATGATGTCCAGACAGTTTAAATCAACTATTTACTTACTTCAGCATCGTGACTCCACGAGTATGTTTTAGTTATATTTAATTAAGGTTGTTCCATAAGTCACCATAAGTTCAACCCGATGTAGGCAAACTGTATGAGAATTTTGCATGAACTTGTGCAAGCCAAAATCTTGAAAATATATTTTGTTAATCCTTCGGGGGGGGGGGGGCGTTAATAGCATTATATGTTGTGTTTTAATCTATGTATAACATCATTTAGTTTAGGTATTTGAAACCAATCACGAAACAAAGTACCAGAAAATGAGGACTGCAGACTTAAGTATGAGAATGCCGTTTCAGACTCTAACGTTTTATATAAAATCTATTCAATAAGCGGCATTGTACTCGAAATCGGAGATGATCGTCAAATTAATATAATAAGGTCAGTAAATACCTTGAGCTCTAAAGCACCGTGCGATTTTGAACAAGAAACACCGGCCGCAAGAATGCTGCTGGTCGAATGATGTTTGAACAGAAGACCTCTTCATGTTGATCAAATCACATTTAAACCACATTGAATAGCCATTTGTGAAAAGCGTCTTCTTGGACAGTGGGCACATCTAAATTGTAGTCAGCACAGGTCAATTGAAAGCGGTTGTATTTGTCGTAATTTTCATGTTTTGCACTTCCAGTCGATTAAATATAAAACACAGTGACTGATTTTTTAAATTCTTTTAGTTAGTTAAATAAATGTTCCCTATTGATCGTTTCGAACACATTATACCATTCGCCAAAAGTTTTATTTCCAAAATAGGTCTTTAGGGGGCCTTTTAAGGCATGCAAAGTTATATTGTTTCTTAAATAAAGTATTTCCAGAATCAAATGAAATAATTACGAACACCGAACGTACCTATCACTGGCAATGGTCTTCTGAAAATATTACCTAATGTTCGTAATTGAGCATAGATATCCTTCAGGTATGGTATATATATGTATATCGAGTACGTAAGACGGACACATTGCATCAAATTTCGCCGTGGGTAGTGACCAGTGAATATTTTAACACAAATCTGTATGTGTGTGTGTGTGTGCGTGCGTGCGTGCGCGCGTGCGTGTGTGCGTGCTTGTGTGCGTGCGTGGTTTAATATTTTCTTTAATCCTCAGTAACGTTGGTCTATCTGATAAGATACAAAATCCTACGATACCTACGGGACTTGCTCCTAACGTTATGGGGTTCTTTAAAATTAACATGAACTGAGCCAGGTATAATTTCTGTTAAGTATAATGTATCCTCATTTGTACAACCACCTCCATCATCATCATCATCATCATCATCATCATCATCATCATCATCATCATCATCATCATCATCATCATCATCATCATCATCATCAAAACAATGCAGCAAATGCAGCAGTAAAAAATCTAAAGAGTGTTCATGTAAATTAACATTCATACATACATACATTTCTTGATAAACATACCTAGTTTTTATATATAGTATGAATGCACTGTGTTGTTTGTGGATTTTTGTGCTGTTCTTCCATGTTTCATGTTTGTGGGTTTTTTTTGTGTGTGTTTTATGTCTTTGGCATTTGCCCGGTGCCATAAAACCGGAATTTTGTTTAAACTGTTTGCTACTGAGTTTTTTTACTGTAGTTTTTCACATAAGTTATGCTGTACATGCTGAACATTTTGACGTTTATGTTCCATTTAACACTTTATAATATTGCCATACTCAGATTATAAGTATCTTCCATGGCCGAGAGTGTAAGATAGGTTCATTCCGACCGAGCGTAGGGTGTTTTGCGGAAACGAGGTTTACCGAGTTTCCGCAAAACACCCTTCGCGAGGGTCGGGATGAACCTATCCTACACGAGCGGCTATGGTTGATGCTTTTTCTCCCACCTCAGTTAAACAAAACTTATTGGTCTGTATTACATGCTAAACCTTGTTTCAATGTTTAATATGTGTAATAATAAAATTACTACGCATATTTGTGAACGATCTGACTTGAAAACTTTTTTTTAGTTGATACTTGCAAGTCTCACTTTTATTTCTCATTCTGTTTGTAAACTAAAGATTTATTTGAATGAAGTAGTTATTTGTTCATTAAATCAGGAGAAAAAAAACGTGATATATTTGTGATGAATTTAGCTTTTGATATAATAAGTGTTATGTAACCACCTACGATTGCCTCCTTTAGTTTCATTTTCTGTCATAAACAAGGTAAATATTCTCATCATTATGTTTTAATATAGTGAACTTGGTCATAACACACAAACATTGGGTTAAGTGCATTTTTATCGGCGAATTGAATTACTTAAAGATAAATTGAGGTTTTTATTTCACTCAAGTTATTGTTAACATTTACGATAAACGGGTAGTGAAATTCAGATTTTTGTAGACGAATACTATAATAATAGTAATTATAATATTGATAACATAACAAAATTTACATCATCTTTCGTTCCATAGAATATTTGAATTAGTATCGTAAGCAAGTTCTAGAATTTGGCATGTATGGTACATGGCACCAAGGGAAGTCAATATCATTAGCAGAACATTCAGGTCGTTAAAATGTAATTCATATATATATACTTTAAAAGGCCCAGTAGCCATAAACAAGTCTTGTGTAATTTGTTGAATCAGAGCTTTATCATCAAACATATCGTGTGTGTAGCAGTTTCCCTCTAATAGTTGACAAACCACTCTATGTTAGCGGTCTGACTGCTGTGCCCTCTGTTTGTGTGTTCCCCGACCGTCCAGCGGGACATGTCAACGGAACCCGTGGTCGCAGCGATTGTGAACCACCAGTACGGATTATTCTGGAAGCGACGATCCGCCGTTGAGCCGGGGGTTGGTTCTAGACTCACAGAGCGAACGTGAGTGGCGCCAATATCTGCACCATTAATGAAAATGTTATCTGCTTCCTGAACTTCTATTGAATCGGATTCATCAAATCTCATAATGTATCTAACTCTCGCACCTAGTTTCACTGCGTCCCTCAGCGCCACTTTAGAGCCGGAAGTAACCGTGCCGAATTTGTCGTGAGCCAAGACCTTCCGCCAAGGCCTCGTGTCTATAAACCACGTCACTTCCGTCGCAGTGATGACGCGGCTGTCCGCTGTCTCCGTTGCTTCTCCGACGCGCAGCTTCAGTGTTGTCTGTGTTCCTGTCGTAGTCACCATGCTCCAATCCCAGACTCCTGTAGAATCAAACTCCTTGATGTTACTTTTGCCCTTCAAAACCTTGCTTATGATCATGGCGTTGACGTGGCCGCCGCGGACGCTCACATGCTCGGGTACCACGGACGTGTTGCCAATCAATAACTTGACACGATTGCCGCGCTTTACAGCTGATCGAAGCATATTTAGGGAACCTTGCAGCTCGTTTCCTGCCGAGTCATGCTGATAAGCCAGCTGCCAACACGTGTCCGTGTACCTGGAAGATAACAAACCGTGTAACATTTACATTATATGATGGTGTAATATTATCATTATCACTATACATTCTTACATATTACAGTCACTGAAGAAATATACATTTGTATGTTCCATTTTTGCGCATACTAAACACTAACATACTGAAAACGAAATGATTATAAATAAGCCTTATAACTTAAATACATAAACATAGTAATTGACAAGTCAGTTTAATCTGATATCCTTTAACAAACTGCAACATGCCGCCATTTGGCCCATTATTTAAGTTTATGTATTGCACTTACCACGTAATTTGCCTGTTTTCATTGGTGGCACCAACAGAGGTGTGTTCCCCTATTCTCCACCTAGACATGTAATGGCCTCCGTCTGAGGCGAAATTACTGAACCACCAATAGTCGTTGCCCTTGAACTCGATATTGGGCGGGGCTAAACTCTGACTGACATGCCAAACGGCCTGACCAACAACCAGGTTACCGGTATTGGAGATCTACAATGCAATTGTTGATAAATTGCATTTAATATATATATAGGAATTGGGACAATTTTAAGGGCAACAGATGCACATGATGAGTGCAAGAATGCATGCAGCTTACTTAGGGGATTGTTTAGGTAAAGTAGTTTCCAATAAATTGAATGGATCAAACAAATTATTTTATTTACAAACAAACATGTTCAGAAATTTGATCTTTTTATGATAATGCAGTTGAATCTTATATATTTAGGAATAAGTTTAATGGGGGTATATTTACTTCCACGTTATCCATTTTCGTAGTGTAACCCAAACTCTCGAGCACTCCGCGAACGTCAGCGCCGTGTCTGACGTCAGTGATGACGTCACTCAAATGACCATTTAAACCTGTTCCGCCGCTCGTGTGTTTGTATACAAATGGTCCGCTATCCCTTTAGATAATAAAAATGTTATATATGCTGAAAACTTCTTTTAAGAATAGTTTGAGCAATTACGTTTTCGTCCCGTGCTCTTGTAAAATTTAAATAACTACGGTAGAAAGTGCAGTATCTTTTACAAGCCGCACATTATTAAATCTTCAACCGCTAAATACGTGTTACCAATTTTCAACGGTATTTGTATATATGTATTCAGTACTCGTATATGATTCAGACGCCATTTTAAAACTATATTGATGTCATTTCTTAATCTTAATCCCAACTAAGTTTCCCTTATAGCAGCATAAATGTATCTTTTACTGTATTACATCTTTTTAAAATCGCATTCTCTCATAAAAGTGTAGTGAGAGCTGTAACCCCTTGAAAAGCGCGCCAAAAAAGCTTATTTTCGAGAAGCCTTTCAATATTACAATCCTATTAATAATGTTCTTTTTTTTTTTTTTTTGACATTTCCGTTTATTCAAAGAGAAAGGTTCTAATGTATACAATCCAATCAAAGTCAAATTTATATGCACAAATATTATATAAATGGTATATATTTTCTAAATAAGAAATAATTGGGTTGATTTTATAATCGGTAAAAACATAAACATGTATGGTTTTATACTTTGGTGGTGACCCAAAGTGCATGATCCCTATATAGTCTCCGCTTATTTTAAGAAATACTAGCATTCATATAAAATAACACTTTAATGTTTCTTAGTGCAATACATTAAGACTATCGGTTATTTTTACTAACTATTCTAAGCCTATCTTCGTTAACTACTTGTATATTGTTTGATCATATGTTGAATGATTTGATCTCATTCGACCATAAAATGTTTTATATTGTTATCTCTCAAAACTTTAAAACATGATTTTTAAAGAAACGAGAAAAAAGAAAGATAAAAGATATTCAAGTACATAACATATTGAACTTATGTTTGACAATGTGTTATGTACTTACATTTTTTTCTGTTGAACAAGCTGTATTTTATTAAAATCCCAGAATTGATGAAGCAGTGTCTCTTCTCAGCTTTCGCAAAAAGAGAATAGCTTATCATCAACTAATTTCATTTTATATAACAACGAATTTGTCGGTTGTATTCTGCGAATTATTCTTGTTTGTAACCATTGAATATATGAGTCTCTTGTGCAACTGATTACACAACTATATGCAACATTACTTGTTATATTAATATTTTCAGATAACAACACCCACGTGTGTTAGCAAGTTGGCATATTAGGGTTTCAACAAAATTCTATTAAGGTCCTGTTTTACCAAAATAGTATATACGTAACAATTTAGACATAGATTGTTACAAATAGCAAAATCAACGTCTCTTTTCATACAGGTATGAAATTATAATGTAAAAAAGTTTATTTGGTTGCCAACAACCAATTCTGAAGCAACCAGACAAACCATTTTACCATCGAATAAGTCTTTTACATAGTGCAATACCTTAAATAATAAGGCTTGTATGGATACATACTATTCATGGTTATAGAATCAAGGCATTATAAAAAAATGTTTTGCATTATCTATAATATATGCTATTTATATATAATTGTATATGATTTCTACACAATAATCAAATAGTATGGAAACATTGGATGTCCATGTCTCTTCAACTTCTACAAAATCTGACAAATATCCATTTAATCGAACAGCGATTAAGTATAATATAAAAACACTCTAATTCACATATCTCCAAATTTAAATTGTGCTTAGGTGTTCTCAATACATTTTAACGATACAGAATAAAACGCATTTTCAAGGTGCATTAAGAGTTCAGGAATTTTCACACAATTATTACATCATACAATAATCTAGTGTTTTAAATTGTATTCCGACCTTTAACAAATCCAGTTTGGTCTATAGAAACTAAAACATCCAACAGAGTTTTCAATCTTTTTGCTATGCTACATGAAACTATGTTATAAGTGACTTTAAGCATATTGATAAGTCTCCATTTTTCAATAATGGTTTATGTTTATTTTCCTTTGGTACACACACACACGTACCTGACTGGATATAATAAAACACACTAGGTAGGTAGGCATATGAAACTTGAAACTTGAAACTTGTTTATTTGATTAAACGCCTATTTTTACATAAAATACTCAATGGCGTTGTACAATACAATGATAAAATATTTTAAATAATTTAAAGATATAATACTATCTAGACATCAAACATACTTAATTTGAAATAAACAAAAAAAAAATAATTAAGCTAAATACATCGTTAAAGCAAATAAAACACATGACATAAATAAGATAAATTAAAATATCTAAAAATAAAATGAATATAAAACATAAAATAAACAATTATCGCATGCTAATTTATCACAGTTAGTTTTCCACTGTTCATTGTTCTATATGATAGAATATGTTTAAATTCCAAGAAACTAAAATGATTATAGGTATTACCTTGATTTTGGTCTCGAATCGAGCGTTTTGGTGACGCCATTTTGCACTGAAACCAACCATTTGGTCACGTGGATTCTCCGCCGTGAGTACCAAAAGCCATATTTAATCGCTATAGAAATTTGCATGAAATTACATTGTGATTGTATTAATCTTTTTTTGCCATTCTGCCCTGAAGGACAGGAATAGTTGTCTTTTACTGATACATGTTGTTTAAATTGATTAAAGTATCATTTAATTACAAAAAAAGTAATCGGAAACAACCTCTTATATCCTCTCCTCTGTAGAATCAGATAACGTATGCAGTCGCTTATTTTACTCCAAGAACACCGCCCCGTTCCTTCAGGAATAAAGTGTATCAACATGTTAATGAGTTTGCTAATGACAAAGCTTTATAAATAATACATGAGTTAACCCAATTAAGTGGCGTGGGTGCACGTATGAGGAGGCATTCCAGTCCTAAGTAAACAAGGACATTTATGCACAACAAATAAATAACGCAAAGGCATTCAGGTTAAAAGAGGGAAGTTATTAAACGATCATTATATGAATCTTTTTCAACCACTTGATTTAAATCACGTTAACATGGCATGTATTGGCATGGCAACAGAAGGCAAAAAAATGATTAGTATATTTTTTTTAAGAATTATAAGGACCAATTATCCTTCTCCCTGGTTCTACACATATAATACAATTTATACCGAAATACATAATAAAATGGACTGCTATCCTACATTTCATTAAGTCATGGACTTCGTTATCATTATAATAATTTGCTACTCAAACTCCACAATGACATTGCATAGAACATTATAAATGGTATTGTTATGGTGATAAGCTTTTAAAAGGTTGGCGTGCAATTTTTGGCGCGTTATTTTGTGGTTGAGCTCAAACTCCACATGCAGGGGGTATACAGCTCCCTCTACACTACATTACAGGTGATTGAAACTACGATCACTATTCCAAAGAAAAATATAACACCGCCAAAACATAATTGAGTACAAAACTATGCTTTTGAGCAATAATTTAGAGTCATAATTTGCTCTAAAACTATGTTTCTTTGCAATATTGACGAAAGGTTCTATGAAATACGACGCTATTAAAAGAGCAAAATCACACAAGATTATGCATCAGTCCATGACCTTATGTGATAAAATGAATAGACTTTGGGAGTGTGGTAAGTATTTTCGTGTGATATTGCATTGGCTTGCAGAAAAGCTGAAGCAATACTCGATGCTCAAGTAGGGTGTTTGTTCCAGTAAAATGTAGTATTATGTCAGATATTTCTAAACTATTAAATTAGAAGACTTTGTCTCTCTGGTTTTGGACACATTACGTATTTTTAAACGCTAAAGTTTAACTACGGATTTGGAAAGTTCATAGACTGTAAGTTAAAGTTCTGTTTAAACGAACTGTGTTTGTAAATTTCTTAATAAAATGATCTAATAAGGACTTACCTCACAAACCAATTGATCTGCGAGGTTCCGAAGTCCGTGCTGTGTAACACGTGGTTGCCGACGTAATAACGCATCATTTGGAAACGTCCTGTCGAGCAGACATTTAGGAACCACCAATATGCCTTTTCTTGGAACGTTTTCCATGACGCTTTGCTGATGTGAAACAAGGCCTGTCCGCAGATATTATCCCCGACGGTATGGAGGTTTTGGACGCTCATGAATTCATTATCCCCCAACTGTATTCTGACGTCACTTCCGCTCATAGCCGCAGAAATGAGGTCAGACTTTGAGCCATATGTGACCACACCATTCGTGCTAGTCGTAAGAATATGCGTCCAGTTTTGAGGACATGAACCTAGCGTAAATTAAACTTAAAGTATCTTTAGAACATTGTTATTCGGCTTAGACACAGATCAGATTAATTTTAACAATTGAATGTAGATATACGGTTTCTATAACTAATGTGCCGCGAAATGATTGACAACCATTAAAGCATCACCTTAACCAACAATTAACCAAAATATTTGTTAAAATTCATTGTGTAAAGAAATTTATTTGCTTTCAGCATTGATATCAATATTAGATTTTAAATCGGTCAGAATATTCAATTTGTTCATTAACAAACGATCTCACTTATACATACATACATATCAACGCTATGGAGGATACACGCTTGTGTCAGTGTTAGATCGAAATAAAAAAAAACAAAACATGATCCTCCACTCCAACCAATACGATCTGTTTTAATTATATGACGAATAACGATATAAAATTACATTTTGTGGAAGGTATTTTTTTCAGAAAAACACGCCATATGTATGCGAGCGTAAGCGTCATTTCAGAAATAGTCAACAAATCAAGTGCTAAATTCGAAATGAGAGCAGATTAAAATGCCAAAACAGTGAAAAAAACAACAACATGTTATTTCACTGCTCAAAACATAATTTTAATTTCACTGATTAGTCTGTACGAATCAACGGAAATCATAACATAAAAAATAATACGTACATGCCAAGCTCAAAATATTAGCAGGAATCAATGCCAATGCCACGACGAAGTATACCAAATAATACCGTCATTTTCAGTCACTATAGTGATATGTTTAATATCGTAAATAGTTTTCTTGCTGGTAATGTTACAAAATATGCGGATCAAAATGCCGGTTTTCGTTTAGGTTTGGCGATTTATAGGGAAGTTAATGGCTATAAGCCGGATGTGTTTCGGTAGTTAGACTTTTTATTAAGTTTAACAAACGGAGCAGGAAAATATAAGAAAACAGAATCAATAAGTTATTGCCACAACATGCAAACGATGTGTGGCTAATTATATTACTTACACGGATCTTTTGATCTATTTATTTAACGAAAAGGAAAACTATTGTCGATGGTTGAAAATTTTGCCGAGCTGATATATCTTTATAACTCAATACGGGCACGCCGATGTGGTTCCCCTTGCTAAATCTATCTTATATCCCCTGCGGTATTGGTAAGTCTTACTTTCCCTTTATCGTAAATTACTGATTGTAAAACTTGACATAATTACAATTAAAATGAATCAATTCATCGAAACGCAAAGAACAATCATACACAAATCTCGGTGAAGTTATACGTCTGTACAATTAAAATGCTTATTTCATTAAGTGATCAGTGAGTCTGTTAAAATGGGCTCTTTACGGATTGTTTACAATGTTCTCTCTCACAAAACAATTAGTGGAAAGATTCGGTAAATTTCTAAGCGCCCACTAAATGCTGTACACATAGGCACTTTTCACAGAACTTGAGGTGCGTTTGTTAATCAAGTCAGTCAAATATAATGCTACATGAATGGGCAAAGCTGGTATAGCGGGTGCACACTTTAAGATAGTTACCAATTTCCACTTATGGAAGTAAATGTTCGTTTTTTAACTCCTAGAATATACCAGGTATCCTGTCATCTTTGACGTCAACTCCCTGAAGAGTTCACCACTCAACCCACTAATTTGTAATTCGTCATCGATGCTCTCCTTGAAGTTTAAGCATGCAGAACGAATATTATACATTAAGTTACACATATATCAATGCAATGAAACCTAAGTGGTCTGCCATCTTTTCCCTATCCCCAATTGTCGAGACGACCCGCCTTAAAACAATGATGTCATAAACACAATCAGATTTTTATCTCGACTCTGAAACCATAACGGCAAAAATGGAGAAGACAAATGTTTGCCTTACTTCATGATACATTCGCATACCAACCTTCGAGGAACCAACCACTTGTTCTCTCCCGCTCATTGCCCACTAAATGCATCTACCGCTGTTGTTCCTGAACATCAGTTATTATAACTAAATATACTTCTTTTAGCATTGTAGTTACATGCAAAACGATTACATTTGTGTTGACCCGATACGTTTTCTAGTTCATCAAATAAAAACTGCTATATTGACCAATCGTTGCTATAAGTGCATCTACTTAAAATCTGTTTGATAATTATTTTCTCGTTGAACCCATTTCGGGACGATCGTGTTATTGTGATCCCTACATACATTATATGTATTAAGTGCGATATTTTAAAATGCTAGTGGCATTTCGATTGTCTGTATTAATTGTGACCTCGTGCCCCTCAAGGCAATCGACTGAGCTAACTCTATGGACAGCTTACAGCTTTCTAAAAGTGGAGCTTGAACCACTTTCAGTTTGAGACCAACAACCCATCACGACGCTTTTGTTATCTACGTCCTCTAAAAAACCTCCAAATCCAGCTCCACTGGCGTCACAATAAACGACGGCCTGCTCAACTTGATTGGGCCCAACAGAATAGTAAAAACGGTCTGTGTTCAGGAAAGATCCTTATATGATCGTAAGCACTTCGAATATCAAATGCAATAACATCCTCTCCTTTGCGAAACATTCGTTTAACTACTAATTGATCTTCAAATCAACAAAAGTACTTTTAATTAAATCTGGATTTATGTGACGGCATCAATCTTGGCTTACCCTTTTGCCGTTCGCAACTGTCAACGGATTTACCACAGGCTCACCTGCCTCAGAAACACAGCCCTTTTAAAATATATTTTTAATTTCACTTCTAACAAATGCCTGATTGTCCCTTGCTGACCTATTATTATTATTTAAAATACAGATTTTGAAACATCTCTTTATGGTAAATTATAACCCCTCTGAACAACTTATATACCGAAATAGATTCACTGGTATCTGCATTTTTCCGACGCTCATAACATGAATTCAATCTGCCGACAGGTGTTTCAACTGAATTGACAAATTCTAATTCTCTTAAGATCTCTACTACTGAAAGCAACATAGCTCAACAAAGGTTTATTCATCTTATTTATCTTATTTTTGTTGTAGCTACACCACCACCGGGCATTAAAGCCGTACACTCGGCCCTCCAATGATGTGCGAGCCCGCAACGAAACACCTGTCAGAATTCATTTTTCGACAGTGCTCCGTCGGGCGGCCTTTTATCTTTTCTTATCTTCATTGTTTTGCCTGCTTGTATATCCACTTTTACAAATCAACATGATCCTCGATGATTCAAAACCCAATGTTGATAGTTTTGTTTTGAAAGCATTGGATTTGGCAGGAATCAAAGTGACTTTAAATACAGGCTACGTCGGAAGGCTATTTTGCAACGTAAAAGTAAGATTTTGATATTTGCATTAACAGAGCTTTTGGTATGATAATTTGTCTAATAACGTATATTATTTCTGACTTTTAAAAGCGATTGTCGACATGGTTTCATTTATATGCAGCACTTATGGCAGTGCTTTTAAGTAGATGAGAAATATGGTGTCGCATGAAAAGAATCATAGTAATGATCGCGTCTTCACTTGCTGTGGGACTGCGTTTCCTACACACGATTAGCTCTGACATCACACATACTGATAAATATTGGTCATGATGATAATATGATACAAACAGGCCAAGCAAACGGTGGACAAGTTGATAAACTTGCATCTGCACCGAGTACGTAACAAAGTATACGTAAGAGAGCGTAAATTGTTTATTCGCATTATTCGCACCGATGTTTTCTCTCGATATCGATGACCCAGAACCGTCACTTGATAAAACCATGATAAGATGTTTATGTGATAAAATTTAAGTAATATTATGAATGAGCATAGTAAAGGTAAATATAAGGAGGTCAGAATTATGAAAAGAAGCAGCATCATTAGTAATATCTACAACCATGGATGAAATGTAGTCGTCAAAAGTTTCATCAATACCGCAAACTATGTCGTGAATATATACAAGAACAATGGACCTAATATTGAACCTTGGGGTACACTTGCTCTCATAGCAAGGGAAGGGTAAAAGTCGAACCCTGAACTCGTTGTTTTTTATTATGTAGGTAATAAGCCAAAGAAGCATATTTTCATGGAAACAATAACATGTAATTTAGACAGAAGGCCTGCTTGTCAAACACGGTCGAATGCTTTGCTAATGTCGCAGAAAACAACTCGAATTTCTTTCCTATTATCAAGAGCCTCTCAAAATGCAGTGTAAATAGAAGCTTATTGGTTAAAAGTTGAATCACAAATACTAAATCCACCTGAAAGTAAGTAAGAATATTGGTTTTGAGAATATAGTTATATATAAAAATGTTTCTCTGAAATACTTTTCTAAGAGAGTTAAGAATTGATATAGTTGACTCCTTAGTTAGATTCGCCTTTCTTGGCAGCTTTCCAAGATTCTGGAAAAGTATACAAAAATGTATAAGAAATTCCGTACACGCACTCACCCTGAGTGATAGTTGCGGTTAGACAAATGTACATATCAAAACCGAGAAAACCGCAAAACGACAGATCCATCAATACAGTTCTCCGGGAAAACTAACCTGTCTTCTTTATCGGAGGTGTTAATCTCGTTAGTACACATTTAGCTTAAGTGTTCCTCTTTCCGTTCAACCTTTAGACATAAAATGTATTTTCCAATAAAGAATGCGATTATTTTCCTATTGCTGATTGATACGTTTTACCGCTGAACGGTTAAAGAAAGTATGCGTTTTGTTTGGTTGCGGGATCGGTTGTACATGTACCTCAGTTCGTTCAGTGTTTACACCGTATTTGTACTTACCGGTCGGATGTCATCTTACAAAGTTGCATCCGCCTTTTTAGCAGCAATTAAGCTGATATTGACTCAAATTAAACGTTTGAACATGTATCCCCTACACGTGTTGAAGGAAGGATTCAAGCAACAGTGTTGCAGTTATAAAAAAATGGAGGACACTTGGACATTTACTAACACCAGCAGCAGCCTTTAAATATAAGGTAGGGAGAAGTTATATATGTTTTGTTCACAAAAAGATATATTATATTAAAGCCTGTGTAGTTTAAATCTGAACGTATAAGGAAAATGCCTGGCAAATTACCTTGTTATTCTTTTTATTTAAGAAAGTGTCATATATGCTGTTTCTAACCGTAAAAGCCTACTTCATATTAAGACGCCATATGTCAAAGCGCCAACCTTCGTGTCCGCAACATTATTTGAATGGTATGGCTTTCATTGTCCAACTTGTGTCCACTATATAACATGTCATCCCATAGCAAGATCTCGCAACGGATTGGCTCGACTTTTAAACTAAGACACTGTTCAGAGCGCATATTCCAGACACTTAAAAAGCAAGAACGCACTAAGAGTCAGTTGTAGCTTTAAATGTCGCTCTCCTTCCGCGGTATCATTTCATTTGATTCGTTGTACATTATCTGAACAGTTCCAATGCATGGGTTACGTTTAAATGCTTTACATAGAAACTGATTAACTTAAAACTACCGACCTAACTTCGGAATAATACATCGTTAATAGCGATAGAATTCAATTTATTGCCTAAGAAATAATTTATTTATGATACCTTCAAGGGATATAACTCATTACGCAGTTAATTATAAGTACCGAGTTTCTGATTTTGATAGTATTATTTAACCGTCTCATCTCGCTTATCTCATAGCGTAATAATTTCCCAGTTCATTTATGCTAACCCGGATGACGCAGTATTTTTACAAGCTTTCATAACCACCCTCCCTCACCCAATATTAAAGCCAGTGCGTTTTTAACGTATCATACCTAATAAGGTCCTTTCAATGTTCATTTATAAGCCATGCCTGTTTGTGTTCATATTATTTTTATTCCTTTTCATGTTGTTTATATTTTATTGTTACAAGCTTTTATTCCCACAGTACCTCACCCAATATATAGGCCAGTGCGTTTTTATCTTATCGTACCTAATAAGGTCCTTTCAATGTTTGCCTATCTGTCATGCTTTCTACATTTTGCTATACTGTTTTCTTATCTTTGCTATACTGATATATTATCATCTGTATTACGTAATGCATTTTGTATTATTTGATATGTGCTATTGGAGGGCCTTTAATTTACCTTCAACTTTGTTTCGGCCATGTATATCGTTCGTTTGTAACGATATACGTCGGCGTTTAATTTACCCCCAACTTTGTTTCGGCCATGTATATCGTTCGTTTGTAACGATATACGCCGGCGTTTAATTTACATCCAACTTTGTTTCGGCCATGTATATCGTTCGTTTGTAACGATATACGCCGGCGTTTAATTTACCTCCAACTTTGTTTCGGCCATGTATATCGTTCGTTTGTAACGATATACGCCCGCGTTTAATTTACCTCCAACTTTGTTTCGGCCATGTATATCGTTCGTTTGTAACGATATACGTCGGCGTTTAATTTACCTCCAACTTTGTTTCGGCCATGTATATCGTTCGTTTGTAACGATATACGCCGGCGTTTAATTTACCTCCAACTTTGTTTCGGCCATGTATATCGTTCGTTTGTAACGATATACGCCGGCGTTTAATTTACCTCCAACTTTGTTTCGGCCATGTATATCGTTCGTTTGTAACGATATACGCCGGCGTTTAATTTACCTCCAACTTTGTTTCGGCCATGTATATCGTTCGTTTGTAACGATATACGCCGGCGTTTAATTTACCTCCAACTTTGTTTCGGCCATGTATATCGTTCGTTTGTAACGATATACGCCGGCGTTTAATTTACCTCCAACTTTGTTTCGGCCATGTATATCGTTCGTTTGTAACGATATACGCCGGCGTTTAATTTACCTCCAACTTTGTTTCGGCCATGTATATCGTTCGTTTGTAACGATATACGCCGGCGTTTAATTTACATCCAACTTTGTTTCGGCCATGTATATCGTTCGTTTGTAACGATATACGTCGGCGTTTAATTTACATCCAACTTTGTTTCGGCCATGTATATCGTTCGTTTGTAACGATATACGCCGGCGTTTAATTTACCTCCAACTTTGTTTCGGCCATGTATATCGTTCGTTTGTAACGATATACGTCGGCGTTTAATTTACCTCCAACTTTGTTTCGGCCATGTATATCGTTCGTTTGTAACGATATACGTCGGCGTTTAATTTACCTCCAACTTTGTTTCGGCCATGTATATCGTTCGTTTGTCACGATATACGTCGGCGTTTAGTTTACCTCCAACTTTGTTTCGGCCATGTATAATGTTCGTTTGTCACGATATACGTCGGCGTTTAGTTTACCTCCAACTTTGTTTCGGCCATGTATAATGTTCGTTTGTCACGATATACGTCGGCGTTTAGTTTACCTCCAACTTTGTTTCGGCCATGTATAATGTTCGTTTGTCACGATATACGTCGGCGTTTAGTTTACCTCCAACTTTGTTTCGGCCATGTATATCGTTCGTTTGTAACGATATACGTCGGCGTTTAATTTACCTCCAACTTTGTTTCGGCCATGTATATCGTTCGTTTGTAACGATATACGCCGGCGTTTAATTTACCTCCAACTTTGTTTCGGCCATGTATATCGTTCGTTTGTAACGATATACGTCGGCGTTTAATTTACCTCCAACTTTGTTTCGGCCATGTATATCGTTCGTTTGTAACGATATACGTCGGCGTTTAATTTACCTCCAACTTTGTTTCGGCCATGTATATCGTTCGTTTGTAACGATATACGTCGGCGTTTAATTTACCTCCAACTTTGTTTCGGCCATGTATATCGTTCGTTTGTAACGATATACGTCGGCGTTTAATTTACCTCCAACTTTGTTTCGGCCATGTATATCGTTCGTTTGTAACGATATACGTCGGCGTTTAATTTACCTCCAACTTTGTTTCGGCCATGTATATCGTTCGTTTGTAACGATATACGTCGGCGTTTAATTTACCTCCAACTTTGTTTCGGCCATGTATATCGTTCGTTTGTCACGATATACGTCGGCGTTTCATTTACCTCCAACTTTGTTTCGGCCATGTATATCGTTCGTTTGTCACGATATACGTCGGCGTTTCATTTACCTCCAACTTTGTTTCGGCCATGTATATCGTTCGTTTGTCACGATATACGTCGGCGTTTCATTTACCTCCAACTTTGTTTCGGCCATGTATATCGTTCGTTTGTCACGATATACGTCGGCGTTTCATTTACCTCCAACTTTGTTTCGGCCATGTATATCGTTCGTTTGTAACGATATACGCCGGCGTTTCATTTACCTCCAACTTTGTTTCGGCCATGTATATCGTTCGTTTGTAACGATATACGCCGGCGTTTAATTTACCTCCAACTTTGTTTCGGCCATGTATATCGTTCGTTTGTAACGATATACGCCGGCGTTTAATTTACCTCCAACTTTGTTTCGGCCATGTATATCGTTCGTTTGTAACGATATACGCCGGCGTTTAATTTACCTCCAACTTTGTTTCGGCCATGTATATCGTTCGTTTGTAACGATATACGTCGGCGTTTCATTTACCTCCAACTTTGTTTCGGCCATGTATATCGTTCGTTTGTCACGATATACGTCGGCGTTTCATTTACCTCCAACTTTGTTTCGGCCATGTATATCGTTCGTTTGTCACGATATACGTCGGCGTTTCATTTACCTCCAACTTTGTTTCGGCCATGTATATCGTTCGTTTGTCACGATATACGTCGGCGTTTCATTTACCTCCAACTTTGTTTCGGCCATGTATATCGTTCGTTTGTCACGATATACGTCGGCGTTTCATTTACCTCCAACTTTGTTTCGGCCATGTATATCGTTCGTTTGTCACGATATACGTCGGCGTTTCATTTACCTCCAACTTTGTTTCGGCCATGTATATCGTTCGTTTGTCACGATATACGTCGGCGTTTCATTTACCTCCAACTTTGTTTCGGCCATGTATATCGTTCGTTTGTCACGATATACGTCGGCGTTTCATTTACCTCCAACTTTGTTTCGGCCATGTATATCGTTCGTTTGTCACGATATACGTCGGCGTTTCATTTACCTCCAACTTTGTTTCGGCCATGTATATCGTTCGTTTGTCACGATATACGTCGGCGTTTCATTTACCTCCAACTTTGTTTCGGCCATGTATATCGTTCGTTTGTCACGATATACGTCGGCGTTTCATTTACCTCCAACTTTGTTTCGGCCATGTATATCGTTCGTTTGTCACGATATACGTCGGCGTTTCATTTACCTCCAACTTTGTTTCGGCCATGTATATCGTTCGTTTGTCACGATATACGTCGGCGTTTCATTTACCTCCAACTTTGTTTCGGCCATGTATATCGTTCGTTTGTCACGATATACGTCGGCGTTTAGTTTACCTCCAACTTTGTTTCGGCCATGTATAATGTTCGTTTGTCACGATATACGTCGGCGTTTAGTTTACCTCCAACTTTGTTTCGGCCATGTATAATGTTCGTTTGTCACGATATACGTCGGCGTTTAATTTACCTCCAACTTTGTTTCGGCCATGTATATCGTTCGTTTGTAACGATATACGTCGGCGTTTAATTTACCTCCAACTTTGTTTCGGCCATGTATATCGTTCGTTTGTAACGATATACGTCGGCGTTTAATTTACCTCCAACCTTGTTTCGGCCATGTATATCGTTCGTTTGTAACGATATACGTCGGCGTTTAATTTACCTCCAACCTTGTTTCGGCCATGTATATCGTTCGTTTGTAACGATATACGTCGGCGTTTAATTTACCTCCAACCTTGTTTCGGCCATGTATAATGTTCGTTTGTAACGATATACGTCGGCGTTTAATTTACCTCCATTTTTGTTTCGGCCATGTATATCGTTCGTTTGTAACGATATACGCCGGCGTTTAATTTACCTCCAACTTTGTTTCGGCCATGTATATCGTTCGTTTGTAACGATATACGCCGGCGTTTAATTTACCTCCAACTTTGTTTCGGCCATGTATATCGTTCGTTTGTAACAATATACGTCGGCGTTTAATTTACCTCCAACTTTGTTTCGGCCATGTATATCGTTCGTTTGTAAGAATATACGTCGGCGTTTAATTTACCACCAACTTTGTTTCGGCCATGTATATCGTTCGTTTGTAAGAATATACGTCGGCGTTTAATTTACCACCAACTTTGTTTCGGCCATGTATATCGTTCGTTTGTAACGATATACGTCATTTAATCGGAATAAAGGACATTTTTCAATTTCCAACCTGGTTTGTCAGTTACTCGAAGCAAATGAACTCAACCCATACTTTTAAGAGAGTACTCATAGATGTGTTTATTGACTTTTGCGTACATGATAATTATATTTATCTCTTGTTTGCTTCCTCAATCAATATTTTTTAAACTTCCTCTTTAGTATGCAGATTGAAACTGTTAACTAAAGTAAAGCTCTTAAAATGCATGCATTATAAATAAGAGAAAATAATGGGATTAATGGAAAGTATGTTTATTAGACGGTTTGCAGTGATTATGATTTTTACGATGATTACACAATGTAAAGGTACGCATATACTTTTTTAAGGAGAATATACTGATTTAATGCAACACAAAATGCTATACGTCACTGACACAACTGTCTGTAAAAAAGCAAAAACTGCAAGATTATATTTCATTAATTTATCTACACATACGCCGTACTGTAAATCCAAAATTAGAACCATTGCATTTTGTATAATAGCATAATTGCATTATAACAAAATATGTAATTTCAATTTAAGTTCGTTAACAGTCCATTAAAGGTAATTTGATTTTTATGTTGTTGTTATAGTTATTGAAGCAATATACTGTAGTTACCATAGAGTTGTGACAACATAAAAGTTAAAACTGTTTTAAATATGTTTTTCTCTAACAGTCTCATTGTAAAGTGTAGTAATAAATAATTTGGCAGTATTCAGCAACACACCAATATAGAACAATCGCCTTACTGCCAAACATATGTTTAGAACATATCGTTATGAGCATTCATAAATGTCTATGTACTTTTTTCAGGAACGGTGCTTCTGACAACTGACAAACAGTATGCGACTTTGTATGGACAAATAACACTTACGTGCAGTGTTAATATGGACGGTGCTAACGACGTTAACTTCAAAAGAGGCAGCTCTAAGCTCTTTCAACTTGGCTCATGTGATATATTTGAATGCCAAACCGTAAACACGACAAAATACAAAATATTAAAGAATACCCAGACAAAGAAGTTTGACTTGGTTAACTTAACGATCAATGACTTCAGAGAAACTGACAGCGACAACTATCACTGTGAAGTGGTGAACAATGGAGACTCTGGATCCATTTTTTTAACTTACACAGGTAATTAATTCTGAATGGAATGTTATTGAAGAGTTATATTATATATAGTTATGCAGAGGAATTCATTAGTTGTATGGTTAAATGTTTGGATAGTATGTGAAGATACTTTATATGTAAGTGCAAACTTTGAAAATAATTAAAAACAAATTAGTGTTATTCTTTTTGTGCTTAAGTTGAATGAAAATTGCAAAATGAAGCTGCACGATGAAACACACTTTTGAAAAAAACTTTTTACTGAATGCCAAGTTTTATTTTTGTATTAATTTACTAGATCAACTGTATGCAATCATACCATTTATATTTTTATATCATTTCCATCTTAGCCCCAATTCATAAAATTGTTTTACGGGCGAAAATTTGACCGATTTAATATTTTTTGTATTTTTGGGATTCTTCACACATTCCGTGGAATATGTTTCATTTTGTTTTATATTGAGGGACAAATATGATCCTTCCGTTTAATTATATCACATTTCGAATCATAAGCAGTAGTACCTTCAAATGTCCTCGATCTTCTTACTTTACTTGCACGAATACCGATGGTCAAGTTTATTGGTGAATGATTGAGCATCGTCTTTCCAACAAACAAAGAAAATAGATGAACTTGCAGCAAATATAGACTAGTGTGTTAAAAGTTTTAAAACGAGAACGGTTTAATCATTTTCCAATACAAATAGTGCAAAACAAATGTCTTATTAGGCTTATTTAGATGACACAACCACTTTCATACGTGTTTTACTTTACAGTTGAACTATCATCGTTAGCATTAGAACCTAGCACGGATCCCATATCCGTCATTGAAAACCTTAACCAGCAATTCATGTGCGTTACTTCTTTCAGCCGTCCAGAAGCTGTCGTGAAGTGGTACTTAGATGATGAACAATTAACTTCCGGAATAGTCACAGTCACTTCACAAGATTCAACAACAAGTACTCTCGTATACACACCCGAACAGTAACACCAGGGCAGGAAAATCAGTTGCCGGGGAAGTAATGGTGGACAGGAACTGATTTCTACAAACATGCCAACACTTAACATTCTATGTAAGTGTTTTTATTTCCTAATCTTTATTTGTTTGTTAATGATATGATTAGCTTCATATTTTGTCATACAAAAACTTTGATATTTAATTCAACAACCTTTTACACAACTGTTTCATCATTTCTATTCAACGGTGAGCTCGCCAATGTTGGCGATTCGCGGACAAAGCGACAAAAATGGCATATTTAAGTTCACAAGACCTAGTATAAATCTACTTTGTTTCAACATTCTTTATTGACAATAACCGAAGTTTATTACTATGTGTTATATCAGGATTATCTTAAAATGTCTAGATACGCTTTAACTTTAAAAGCATTTATATATTTTAAGTTTTTAAACAATATGCATAGTTTCAATCTACCTATCATGTAACATTACTGCCAGTATAAAGGTTTGTTACACAATTAATGGTCGGAAAACAAATTATACATTATATCTATATGCAGACTCTGCATATTCGACACTAATCGAAGATTAAATCTTCCAAAGAGCCAAACGATTATCAGTGTATTTTTGGTATCGGGAGATCCCCAACACCCCACCGTTCATAGTAAATTGTGACAGATTTATTCGTAAATGAATGTCAGTATTTAACTATTATATATGTTTGCGGTACATGAATCATGTGTTCTCTTTTAGCCCAATGCTTAGTGCAAATTTTAAGTCTCCGGGAGGATCTTACGAATACACTCCTGGTTGTTAATCATGTTCGGTGTAAATCACCTCGTTACACGGGATATAACTAACCCAGGTTAAAATAATTGTTGAGTTTACCAATTACCCAGTACTAATCTTTTAACTTACTCCACGCAGTGTTACTTCCCATACAGGATAGGAATCACTGCCACCATACAAAGCACGTGATCAAATATCATATTGGTAAGGATCATACTGTTTCTGTATTTTAATATCAATGTACCTTGATTGAAAATTGATAAAAACTATCCAGAAATGAGTGAAGTATGAGTATGTTAAAAATGTTTATTCAGTTTATATAGCAGAAAACCACCTATAATCGCTCATAGTGACATATATCTTTTCTGATAGTTAGGGAAGATCACTGCGTAGGGAACTGGCCTTTTAAACGCATAGCGCCAGGCAAGGGACCTACTGGAACAATTTTGAATGTATTTCGGTATGACGCGGCCGTGGATGGAACTCATAATATTCCGCACCCGAAGTGAACGATCCACCACTATGCCATCGGACAGTTTTATTTTGGTACGAGGACTATTCATTAGATTTAAGGAGTACATAGGACTCAAGTGTGTAAAGCGCAGTGTCTTTATCCACTGTTTCGTAAATGAGGCCATGGTCCTTTGAATTGTGAAAAACTATTCCATAGGCACGACAAATTTTTGAACAATAAAAGTATTTTTATTTTATTTTTGGTCTGTCTATCCATCCGCCTGTCTGAATATATGTTTGTCTGTCACCACAATGCGGAATGGAGTAATTGCATAAACGTCTGAACAATGCTTTATCACATATGACAGACGTTTGGAAATACTGCTTCGGTGTCTCCTGACTGCCTCCTTTGCTACTTTGTTTAGATTTAGGAATTATTATAATACTTAGGCTGAACGTCAATGTCTACAACGGTGTACTTTAATATTTCAAATTACAGTATTGAAGTATTACTTACATCGTACAAATTTCACCCGACTTACTCGATTCGTTCGTTTATCAGAAGCTATCTCGCCACTACAATGGCAACGAAAAGCGATTTACCCATGCGCGTAACACGCTCAAACGTTGCTAAACTCGACCTACAGAATATAGACTATGCGTGATTCTTCCGTACCAATGCTTCACTACCCTTCAGCTCTCTTGCCAAGCTTGACCACGAATTTGAAGAAGGAGGCTATCGTTTTGCAAAATATCGTGACTTTGAGATGTACGATTATACATGAACATTGAATTAAAATGTTTTTTTTTGGTTGTATTTTTATTCAAGTTTCGTTTTTCAGAAAAATATTTTTCATGGAATAAATTTTTTTTTTTTACTTTTTAACATGTTCAATATCCTGCTATTGTATTTAAGCAACAATACGGTGACCAAAGACACATATAGTTATCAGGCTTACCATCCATGTTTCCGGATAAACCGGATAAACTGATCTGTAACTGTACGTCTGGTTGTTTCTGTGTCCTTGTTCTGAATGCCACACAGCAGCTGTTGGGTACAGGTTTCTGAGGTAGCCAATCAGGATCCAGTACAGCACCCTTACCGACCAGAATCACGTGATGGTCATGTGATCATAGCACTGCTATCCTTTTGTCCCTCTGAATCTGTTTTTTGTCTACCGATTTTCCATAGGGACTTCCCCTGTGCGTAAATGTTGTATTGGCAATAGGCAGGTGTCACAACAGTAAGTCCACTTTGATTATTTCAGATGGACCAAGTGTTCCAACGTGTACCTACGAAGGATCAGTTGTGCCATCTTTGATTAAAGTAAGGGAAGGACTGGAGGTTCGACTTAACTGCAGCAGTGACGGAAACCCGACACCAACATTTTCATGGTCACATCCTGGAGAGAGTCCCCAAAGTCCTCTTGTTTTGAGTAACGTTCGACGCACACATAGCGGAGTCTTCAACATGACCGCAAGCAGCTATATAGTCCCTTCATATCAACAT